>NW_015507711.1:41114-47550 GCF_001515645.1 Sinocyclocheilus grahami | reverse complement strand
TATATATATATATATATATATATATATATATATATATATATATATATATATATATATATATATATATATATATATATATATATATATATGAAGAGTTTGGTTCCAAAACGCTATAAACCCATTTTGATTGATTTGAGTAAAAATTTGTTTTGTTTACCAAGAAAGTGGCAAGACGTTAGGGTTGGGTACCGAACTCGGTACTTTTAAGGGCACCGACCGAATTAAGTCGGTACTACCGAGTACCGTTTCACATTAAATCAATCAGTGCCAAATTTCGGTACCTGAGAACGCATCTGGGTGCGAGAGTAACGTACGTTAGAGAAAAAGAGAGCGGGAGAGAGAGACCATGTGACGTCACCCTTGCAACTTCTTCAAACACAACACGAAGGGCAATGATGGCTAATCGAAAACGTTCCGGAGTGTTACATTTTACAAAACAAGATGCAGACAACGCTATTTGCAATATTTGTAATACTAAATGCAAGGCTGGCCATGGCAACACATCTAACCTCAGGAAGCACCTAATCAAACACAAGATTTATTTAAAAGCCCAAGAGTGTAGGCCTACTGTATTTGGTAACGTTAGCCTGATCTCCCGCAAAACGGAAAAAGTCCCTCCAGCAGTTGCAGCCAGTGCCGAAGTTGAATCCACGGACGAAACATTAAGTGACGCATCGACGTTGACGACAACTTCAACATCTTCAAGTAATTAATTAACCTAGCTAATTTGATCAATTGTTGTTGGAGAAAACAACATTTTGGCTGAGTTGGTTGACGCTAACATAGCATCTTTACTAGCGTAAGTTAATGTTGCCTTCACATGCTATCGGAGTTAATTGTAAATACTAGTTTCCTAGTTAACAAATTGGACATGAACGCCCTCTCAAGTCAAACTTTGAATGAAATGAGCACATAATCATGACTTCAGAAGTGGGAAGTAGGACATTTCCGATAACACGTGAAGGCAGCATAACACTTCAGACATTGGCTGCATTGAAATTCCTTACCGTGCTGTTTACGTTAAACAAATAGTAAAGCTAACATTGTGAGATGTCCGAAACCTTAGTATGAAACCACATGGATAATTTGTATAAACTACAGTATACAAACATCACAGACAATGGCAAACAGCGACCAAGGCTGCTCTGGCATAATGTCAAGAACACTTATATAAATGACTTACAGTTATTCAGGTAAACACATGCTTAAAATAAATGCCTGTTCCTAAATGCAGGCCTATTGAAGGATAATTTTAGTGAGCAAAATATTTGCAAAGTAAAGCCAGGAAAAATAGGGCCCAGGTTGAAAAATACCATTGTTCCTTTAAGTAATATAGGGTTTTACTTTTGCATAATATATTTTTGAAACATAATTATTACTGATGTTGTCAGCTCGTAAGTCATGTTATTTACACTCTTGCCTTCATTGACAGGCTATCCTGTCCCACTGTCAACCTGCCCTTCCGTCACAGTGAGAGAAGCAGAGGTTACACCTTTCAATTTGGCACAGAAGGCTTCATTAACTCATGACTGCATTTATTGTTAAAGGGATGTTGCCTTTCTCAACAGTGGAGGCCCCATGGTTTAGGTAAATTATCACGCTGCATAAATGAGTGATTATGTGTGTGATGAGGAAATAGAATGAGCTAAGTTACTAATGATAATGCTGTGTAGTTAGTTAGTTATTTCTATTGTATTTTTATAATGATAGGGAGATGACAAAAACCCTGAACCCAAAATACCCCCACCCCTCCCCTTCAGAGATGTTATGTCCAACACACTCATACCAGCTTGGTATAGCATTGAGAAGAAAAAAGTGCAGGAGGAGCTGAGAGCAGTTAAGTGAAGTGACGTGTGGCCAAGTATGGTGACCCATACTCGGAATTAGTGCTCTGCATTTACCCATCCAAAGTGCACACACACAGCAGTGAACACACACAAACCGTGAACACACACCCGGAGCAGTGGGCAGCCATTTATGCTGCGTTGCCCGGGGAGCAGTTGGGGTTCGGTGCCTTGCACTGTTGCCCATGTTGACCATGTTGCAGTGACTGCTGATGGATGGAGCAGTGTGGCACAAGACCACTACCTCACGGTCACTGTACATTACATAGTGGAGGCAGAGTTAAGGGAGAAAATCCTTCATACACGTGCAGTTTATGTCTCCCAGACAGGGTCAGCTGTAGCAGAGGAGATAGATACAATCATTCTAGATGATTTTGGGCTAAAGTCAAAATTAGTTGCAATTACAGTTGACAACGCTGCAAATATAGATGTGGCAGTAAAGAGGATGCAGATTATGAAGGTGGGATGTTTTGCACACACGCTGAATGTAGCAGCCCAAAAGCTCTACAGTGTGAAAACGGTCTCCAGCTGGTCTGGAGGATGCAGGCTGTCATCGTGTGGTTTAGGAAAGCTAGCCTCGCCAAGCCTGTACTCAAAGAAAAGCAGAGACTCCTTGGCAAGTTGTAAACTTGGTAAGGTCGATTTAAAAAAAAAAAAAAAAAACATTATTTAAATTTAAATATTATATTGAATTATTATGTTGTATAATTAGTTTTATTGCTTTTTGTCACCACAATTCTTCTATATTCTTACTATGTTCCACTGGGGTCAAATCAAAAAAAGTTTTTTCAAATTATGTTTTTTGTTAGTGTTCTTAAAGGGGTCATATGATGCTATTTTAAAGATCATTATTTTGTGTATTTGGTGTAACAGAATATATTGACATGCTTTAATGTTCAAAAAACTCATTATTTTTCAAATACTGTACATTAATGTAGGTCCTCTATGCCCCGCCTCTCTCAAACACATCGTTTTCAACAAAACCCCCTCCTTTGACAAGCGCAGTCTGCTCTGATTGGCCAGCTGACCTCATCATAGGTATACCTCAACTATGAGAGACAAAATGAGGAAAACAAATCCAGAAAATCACATTGTAGGATTTTTAAAGAATTAATTGGTAAATTCCTCTGTAAAATTTTGTCTCTCATAGTTGAGGTATACCTATGATGAAAATTACAGGCCTCTCTCATCTTTTTAAGTGGGAGAACTTGCACAATTGGTGGCTGACTAAATACTTTTTTTCCCCACTGTAGATATGTGGGGGCGTGTAAGAATGAGCTGTTTTAGGTAGGCGTGGCTGACTCTTAAATTTTATGAAGAATATCTCTTTGGATTTGAGACTATAGTCTTTGCAACTTTACAGATCTTCTTTATGCACCAAGAGCTTGTAACGCTCCAAAGAGAAAGGAAAACTTGATATCGCATCATGTCCGAACAAGATCAGGGTTTCCGCGGGTCTTAAAAAAGTCTTAAAGGGGTCATATGAGGTTGCTAAAAAGAACATTATGTTGTGTATTTGGTGTAATGCAATGTGTTTATGCAGTTTAAGGTTAAAAAACACATTATTTTCCACATAATCTACATTATTGTTGCTTCTCTATGCCCCGCCTTTCTGAAACGCATCGATTTTTACAAAGCTCATCGTTCTGAAAAGCGAGGTGTACGCTGATTGGCCAGCTATCCAGTGCGTTGTGATTGGCTGAATACCTCAAGCGTGTTACAGAAATGTTACGCCCCTTACCATACTGTGATGCCCTGTGTCCCGGCGCGACTAGACAAAACCAATAAAACCCATTACAAACGAGGCATTTGTTGCATCCAGTGGGGACATAATTACCGATTATAATGACTTATACTGCCTTTTTACGCGTTGCGTTGCGTATCGCGCTGCATAAACATAAAACCATGTCTGGAAAAATGACAAACAACAAGTGCTACTCTACACTGCTCAAAACTCGCGTTTGAATCGTCAGTGGCAAATTCTTTAAATATAAAAAATGAGTCAGAAGCGCCAGACTGTCCTTTCAAAGTTGTAACTGCCCCACTTTATAGAAACAGACACCGGCATTGTAGGCTATGCATAATGCACTGCACACATCTGAATATTTGGGTTGTACTGTTCTGGAACAGTGTTGTAAATACAACTTAAACCACTGATTTCTAGTTGTGTCCTCTTTTGGAAGGCCAAACAAAGTAGTTTCGCTTTCACAACGAAACACACAGTGTCACACACGGCGGGCTAGAGTGAGGAACGGCCGGCGGCCTAGAGTGAGGAACAGCCGGTGGGTTAGCGTGAGCGGCGGCCGGCGGGCTTGAGAATGGCGCAGCCGGCGGATTCAACGAAGGACCGGCCGGCGGGCTTGTGGCAACCACATGTGACGACCCCGGGCTGGACTCCGATTTGTCCACGGTGAAAGCTGATCCGGCGATTCACAGCGCGAAATTGATGTATTTCCTCAGCAACCAGCACGGATCAGCTCTAAGCATGATGAAGCGGATATCGTCCTCTTTTGGAAGGCCAAAGAAAATATTTTCGCTTTTACAACGAAACACACAGCGTCACACACGGCGGGCTAGAGTGAGGAACAGCTGGCGGCCTAGAGTGAGCGGCAGCCGGTGGCCTAGAGTGAGGAACAGCCGGCGGGTTAGAGTGAGCGGCGGCCGGAGGGCTTGAGAATGGCGCAGCCGGCGGATTCAACGAAGGAGCGGCCGGCGTGCTTGTGGCAAGGGGAAATATGAATAATTAACAATTTATTCTATAAATATTTATAAATAATTTGTTATAATTAATTATAAATATTTAGATCTGCTGTAATTATTTACTTAACCTCTCAGGGTCAACTGTCTGTCAATTCTAAGAATGTTAATTTCCTGTTTAAGGGAAATAACTTTCTTACTGTACAATTCTACACAGTGCCTGTAGCATAAATCTGCATGATTAAGGGACTCCAGTTATGAGCAAACAATGAACAACGTCAAGTGTGATACAAGTAAGACTTTATTAACTACATAAACACTTAAACTAGTCTAACATACTACATAAACACTTAAACTAGTCTAACATACACATACACACACTAGGGCTGGACGATATGGCCAAAATTTATATCACGATATATTTCTCAATTTCGGTCGATACCATATAATTCCGATATCAATATGAACACTATTTAAAAAAGCCTTGTAAAAACTGCCAAGAACGCCCACAACAGATGTCTGTGCATACAAACTTATGAAAAATTTATTTGCCAAGTCTATGACACCTCATATAAAACCATATAATACTTAAGAAAAAAACAGCACAAATAAATTAAAGTTCACCTTTTATTTGTATTTAGCCTTTATGAAAAATTTAAATGTGAAATCATTGTCAAATAAACATCTCAGACTCACCTTATGAATTATTAATATCTTCTAACATACCAGTCAAAAGTTTTTGAACAGTAAGATTTTTATTGTTTTTAAATAATTCTCTTCTGCTCACCAAGCCTGCATTTATTTGATCCAAAATACAGCAAAAACAGTAACATTTTGAAATAATTTTACTATTTAAAATAACTCTTTTCTATTTGGAAATATTTTAAAATGCAATTTATTCCTGTGATTTCAAAGCTATATTTTTAGCATCATTACTCCAGTCACATGATCCTTCAGAAATCATTCTAATATTCTGATTTGCTGCTCAAAAATAATTTATTATTATGTTGAAAACAGCCGAGTAGAATTTTTTCAGGTTTCTTTGATGAATAGAAAGTTCAGAAGAACAGCATTTATCTGAAATAGAAATCTTTTGTAACATTATACATTTCTTTATCATCACTTTTGATCAATTTAAAGCATCCTTGCTAAAAAAAAGTATTAATTTTTATAATTTCTTTCAAAAAAAAAAAAGAAATCCTACTGACTCCAAGCTTTTGAATGGTATAATGTATAATGTTACAAAAGCTTTTTATTTCAGATAAATCTTTCTAAAATCTATCTTTGGATCTTTCTGTTCATCAAAGAATCCTGAAAACAAAAATTTCAACTGTATAATGATAATCAGCATATTAGAATGATTTCTGAAGGATCATCAAATGTGCTTCAGCCAGGATAAAGAATATGAAAAGTGCTCTGAGTTGCTGCAGAAAAAAAGAGCAACAACAAAAACATGCTGCTGGAGACAGGCTTATTGAAAATTTAAAAACTGATTGTCTGCCAGCAGGAGGTGCATTGAGAGCAGTAGAACTAGCGGTTTCTCCTGTAATGGCTGTAATCAAAGCAGCTCCGCTCATGAACGCTACTTTATCAGATAAAATGAAAATGTCATCTAAACTTTTCTGAAGACAGTCGGTTCCCTTCAGAGATACATTCATATAAAACACCCGCGCCGCATTTTGATTTTGAAACGTGGAGTGCTAATGTTTATTCGATGAAGTCAAATGCCACAAATAAATCAATGTATGGGAAACACTGGTAATGTATATCGGAAATGTGTTTAAAAATCATATCACCGTTATTGAAAAGAATTATATCGCGATACGTATTGATATTGAATTATTGTCCAGCCCTAACTCACACACAAACAAACACACACACACACACACACACAC
>NW_015507711.1:40844-41074 GCF_001515645.1 Sinocyclocheilus grahami | reverse complement strand
CTTTGTAAAAAGGTGCAAATGATACCTAATGTATCAATTAATAAGACTAAGTTTGAATACTTGCACGTCTCGTCTGTCTGAAAGAGAGGCTCGATGCAATCTGAAGGCTCAAGTTGATCTTTGCTGAAGTTGGTTGAGGAAAAATAACCAGTTTGAGTCAGAGAAACTTGATAAATGGAAAAGTCAAGGCCCGAGGCCTGGCACAAACTTAGGGTGTCCTGGAGCGTTGT
>NW_015507711.1:40356-40772 GCF_001515645.1 Sinocyclocheilus grahami | reverse complement strand
CCTTTAAGGTCTGAGAAGATTCACGCCTCTCAAGATGGGCTTGTCCAATGAGAAAGGCTGAAATCCCAAGCGGGAGTTTGGAAATACTGGGGAGTTTTATGACCCTTTGTGTGGAAGCATGGTAATTTGCATATGGAACTTGAATCGAAATTACTAAAGATTCTCAGGACACTAATATATCGCCTATGTACCAACATATAATATACACTCTCATTTAGATCATCAGAAGACGAATTCATAGATACTAAACATGGTAGGATTACATATAGGTAAGATGACAGGAACGAGTAGTTCCATCATAAGCCTGCATAAAATATTGCATACAATATAAGAGACAATATACAAGGACCGTAACAACATACACAATGACATGAAGGATATGTGTGTTCATTCAAAGAAAGGTTTTCCTATGAATT
>NW_015507711.1:6706-38436 GCF_001515645.1 Sinocyclocheilus grahami | reverse complement strand
GCATACAGTCATACAGTTGGTATAGGAAAGGGTTAAAGCTTAAACAGTAAAGAGCAGAGAAATAAAAATATGAAGCTATTTGATATTCAGTCTAACATACTACATAAACACTTAAACTGGTCTAACATACACACACACACACACACACACACATGCATACAGTTGGTCTAGGAAAAGGAGTTAAAGTTTAGGCAGTAAAAAGAAGAGAAATAAAAAATGTACAGCCTGAAGGAAACATCAGATTCTTATTTCAAACGCACCTTTGTAAAAAGGTTCAAATGAAACTTAATATATCAATTAATAAAACTAAGTTTGAATACTTGCACGACTTGTCTGTCTGAAAGAGAGGCTTGATGCAATCTGAAGGTTCAAGTTGATCTTTGCTGAAGTTGGTTGAGGAAAAATAACCAGTTTGAGTCAGAGAAACTTGATAAATGGAAAAGTCAAGGCCCGAGGCCTGGCACAAACTTAGGGTGTCCTGGAGCGTTGTAGCTCACATTTTCATCTTCTCAGAATCCAACCAAACTGCAGACTGGGGGCGGGTCACTGATGTGAGGCCTTTAAGGTCTGAATCGAAATTACTAAAGATTCTCAGGACACTAATATATCGCCTATGTACCAACATATAATATACACTCTCATTTAGATCATCAGAAGACGAATTCATAGATACTAAACATGGTAGGATTACATATAGGTAAGATGACAGGAACGAGTAGTTCCATCATAAGCCTGCATAAAATATTGCATACAATATAAGAGACAATATACAAGGACCGTAACAACATACACAATGACATGAAGGATATGTGTGTTCATTCAAAGAAAGGTTTTCCTATGAATTAATTAGAGAAGAGTCCATTTTTACTGTGCATTGGGTTTTTCCTATGGAAAATGTAGTGAGTGTCTCTACCCACATTCCTTTGGGCAATAAAACCAGTGATATCAACGTTGGTTGCCATTGTGACCAGGAGCCTGGTGTCTTTCTGAGATGTTAAGACGCATTTCGGGGGAAGGGTCCATAGGTCCTCATATGGCTTGTTAACTGAGGGGTGTTACAGAGTATTTGTTAAATATAGCTAACAAAAAATACTGTATATTGTGTGTCTGATTGGTCCAGATGCTACAGAACACAGCCATAGCTCTGTTTTGTGTCTCTGAGCAACATGACAGTGTTTCGTTTCTGAATTAATCAACTGTTTAAATGATTCGGTTCAATCGCAATGACTCACTTAACAGTGACTTGCTGCCACCTACTGGCAATTTTAATTTCACATTTAAGGTACCTTTTCATTTTTTAAATAATTTCAAACATCAGTTTTCAATGTTTAAAATATCAAAACATTATTTATGCATTTGTAACTACAGGTTAAAGTATTCCATGTCTCTCAGAGCTGCATTAAACAGTATGTAAATACATCTAAATGCCACTTCTAATGCAGCCTCTGTGTTTCCTCTGCATTGCAAAGATCTTTTTTTTTTATACTAATTTAATTTGCTTGGTAACAACCCAAAAGCAAGAATTTGACTCAAAAGATGGTGCACACTTTTAGAAAAAATAACTTAAAGGTAAAAATGCCCATAAAACTAGTCGGAAATAATTATTTTTTTATCACTGCTGAACTGACCACACAGAATATTAAGAATATAAAAAAATCAGAGTCAGCTGTCAGCACAATTAGAGATAAGATATCCGCACAATAACACATTCAGCAAAAGATTGTCTAATATAGTTATTGATAAAATCCCTGTAAATTATCGAGATATCATTTTTTGTCAATATCGCACACCCCTAATTTGTTATTTCATTGATATAATAATTTATTGTTAATACTTGTTTAAATTAATATAGTAATTACTACTTTTGACTCATCCATTTTCTTAAAAATGGTTTAAAGGCTGAAATGTAAACTTGATCATTTTATACAACTTTTTGTTTTGTGAAAACTTGTATCTGAACTGTAAATTATGCTTTTTACAGTAATTTTACAGTTTAATATGGTACTATAGACATTGCCCTACCCCGCTCATATGGTATTAATTTTATTTGTGCAGGTCTTAATAAGGTCTTAAATTTGAGCTTAAAAATCCTGCAGATGGAACAGCCTCTTCCTAATGGTAGAGCGCTTCTTCGAACAATACCCTGCCATCCAGGCAGCTTCAATAGACCCACGGCTAAAGAGGGTGATGGACAGAGACAGGTATAGATTAATGATTTAAAAATAAGTCATAACCAAGCATGAAAGTTGAATTAGACTGATTCTAAAACATACTACTGGTTTTCTTTTCAGACTGGAGAGAGTGTCAGATGATGACATGAGGAAGTGTGAGGACTTCATCAACACCATGAGTTTGTCATGAGGCATTTGTTGCGGAAAGATAGGGAGAAAACATGACAGAATAACACAGCGGATATCACATTTTGCATAAAATAAAAAATTGACTTTTCAATACCGACCAGATACAATATATATATACATTATATATATATCGTCACGACAGGCTGAAAGCCGTGACAAATGAATGGAGGATATAGTCAGGTTGGTCTAGTTGCAACCAAAATTTTTATTAACATAAGTAGAAAAATATATAAAACAAGAAATCAGCACAACAAAGCACAATCTCTGTCAGATGCATGATGTCAAAGCATCAGACAGAACCATATACACATACACATACAAAGTGTTGCAAAGCCCAAATCAGAGCAAGCACTTCCTTTTCAATCACTGAATAATTAAGCTAATAAGAATTAAACTTTCTAGAAAAGAACCCAACTGGATGGTCAATGCCATCTTCAGAGGTCTGTAACAAAACGGCACCAACACCCACATTGCTGGCATCCACTTGCAACTGAAATGGTTGAACAAACTTCGGAGCTTTCAAAACAAGGACCCTCTGTAAGGAGCAAGGGTCAAGTCAGAATGCAAAACAATTTTATGTAGGGGAACAGATATCACACTCAAACCAATACCCCTAATCAACACATTGTTGTCATTTGAAAAGGATAAGACATACTCTAGGACAAAAGTTTCTGCTGATCCAGTGTCACAGAGAATTTTGACTGGTACAACTTCTGTAGAATTAACCAATCTCACAGAGCCATCTGTTACAAATGGAGAGAATGTTGAAACACATGACGAGCAATTCTTCTGTACATTATTCACTGCCGAGGCAGTCACAGCCAAAGCGATAGATTTAACTGAAGATGAAGACCTGGATTTCGTTTTGGCAACATCTTTTGTTTTTAACAATGGACACTCACTCTTCCAGTGACCAAGCACATGACAATAATTACACATATTTGCTCTCTCTTTTTCTCCAACAAATGGTGACACATGCACAAATTTAGAAGATCTGCTAGGATCATGCCACGATTCTTTCTGAACATTTCCCTCAGCCTTTATGTAGCCAAAAGAGGTTTTATGTGTCAGAAAATATTAATCAGCCATAACGGCCACCTCACCTGCCATGTCGGGTTTACCCTCACTAATGTGTGTTGCTATTAGGGCTGTGCGATTAATCGAAATCGTCGTAAAATCGCGATTTGAGCATGCGCGACTTCTAAATCGCTTTACAGCTCGATTTTCTGCGCCCCCGACCTCCCGCAGTATGTTGTCCTAACCAATCAGAATGCAGCGCGCCTAAATGGAGCACGAGAACAGAACAGACCGGGCAGGCATACAAACGTAACGCCAGGTTCACACACTCCGTCTGTGGTGCGTATTTTGTCCGCGCCCATGTTAACGGATCAGAGCGTTCACACTGCATGCGATTGCGGTCCGGCAGTGTGCTCCAGGAGCCTTCAGCAGTCATGCTGCGATCGTGTATTTTAGCGCATTATTCGCGGTAAAAATTAACATGGATTGACATGGAAATTTAGTAATTACACCATAAATGCATATAATTAAAGTCTACTGTTTCATAGTCAACACATGGGTTTTTGGCCAGATTTAAAACAAGGAAAAGTGCACTTTTAGATAAACAACGCAATAATAGATGACAATCGTGGTGGTAGTTAAACAAAGTTATATTTATTGAGTTTAAACGTGAATATGTCTATGAAAGATTGCATTACTGTACTGTGATAAAAGAGAATCACAATGCTGAAAAAGCATTTTCAGAAACAACGTTTGGATTTGAAATCAAAATAATGAATAAATGTTGTGTTTGTGGTAAACAGCCGCGGATCAGGAGCGAAAGCAAAATGAATCCGTGCTGCTTCTGCACCGCATACACATAACTGTATACGCACTGCAGGCGGAGTACGTGTGAACTTGGCGCAACAAATCTAGTTCAACATCTGAGGCAACGCCACAAAGAGCTCTTTGTCCATATCGCACAGCCCTAGTTGCTATGCAGGGCCGGATTTACGCATAGGCATTCTAGGCACGTGCCTATGTTCGCCTGTCCAGGGGGGCCCAAACACAATGAAGAGATATAATATATTTTTGATATGGGCTATCTACAACAGTAAAAGAACCAAAACCCCAGAAGACATCGAGCAAATAAATATAACAAACAATAGGGTAAAAAATGACAAACTATTTCCATGTCTTCCACCTTTTTTATGTAGGCTACGGAAATCACGCTTTCTTTCTCCCAGTATCTCTCACAGATGCACACACAGTGCAGACACGCACTCGCACACACACGCGGAGACGCGAACATAAACTTCTTGTCAGGCTGCACTGCGAATTTATCAATAAAATAGTTTCGCAGCTGAAAAGCTACATGACATTTCTCAGTTGCGAGGTTCTTGAAGCAGTTTAACTTAAAGATTCACTATTAGTAGACGCTGCTGCTGAACTTTGCTGGGAGACGCACAGACGCAGGTATTCACATGCGCTTAATCTCTCCCTCTCTCTCTTTCGCGCTCTCTCTCTCTAATAATCGCATTAGACTGCATTAATAACTGCATTAGCCTGCATATCAATGGCTTAAGCCTCTGTTATTAGCTCTAAAATGACATTTTGGAATTTGCAACGGAAGGTTTGGGATGAGGTGTGTAAAAATGAGTTAAACACACGAGATTTCAGGATGGAAACATGTCAAATGTCTTGAAACAAATCATCTGAACAATGTCTTGATGTGTGGTTGTGACTTCAGGCCGATAAAATTATTAGAGAAATAATGCACTCCCGAAGTGGTTATGTGGCCACGTCGCCACGCCTATTAATGGAATGGTCTTTCTCAGTTCTCAAACAAAATTAAGAACTACATTCGATTTTTATTGACTGAACGCAAGCGCTTATTGCGATAGAAAACACTGTAACGGTTTCCACTGATTAAGAAATATTTTTGTTTGGGTGGTAATATTAGGGAAGGGGGGCCCAAAAATTTGTTTTGCCTATGTCACGAAAAGAGGTAAATCCGGCCCTGTTGCTATGCATTCTGAAACAGAGTTTTTAAACTGTTCAAGCAACATCAATTCCTTCAAAATCGTCTAACGTTTATATGCTGGAGGCTGTACACCAACAATTGAAATAAAGATATCATGTAGCTACAAACTCTACTAGAGCTGTGCGATTAATCGAAATCGAATCGAAATAGCGATTTGAGACGTTGCGATTTCCTAATCGCAACACCTGCGATGTGGACACGATATTACTCTGTTCCAGAGCATATGCATGACTGCCAGCCTTGAGTTGCAGTCTTACTTGCCCTGGGCAAGAGTGAGAGCACCTCCGTTCTCCCCAATCAGCACTGCTCTAGCCAACTGCGTAAACACCCACCATTAAAAAAAAGAGAAAAAAAAGAAAGTGTGATGGGAGAGAGACAGAGGGGGATTATACCCTGATAGCATACACTTCCGGGCCTCATCTGGGCCAAATATGGCACATATGGCTGAGTTCTGGCAATGGCAGAGGTCATTTGGGCCAGATTTGGCCCACACACATCAAGCCGGTTTTAGTGTTAGTTGTGGCTTGTTGCTTGCGGGCCAAATCTGGCCCATGTGTGACAAACCGGTTTTAGGTTGAGTTCTGGCTTGTTGTGCGTGGGCCAGATATGGCCTATACCAGGTGACCAGATATGCCATTTTCCAGGAATACTTCCTGGCAGATTTCTAAATTGCCTAAAATAACCAGGTGTTGGCTGTTTGCACTGTGCAGATCGATCGTTATATGACATTTAAATACCGTGAGAGCTATGGAGAATAGAGCAGACGGCTCCTTATGCTTTTAAATCACTTTGATGTCAAACAACGATCGATCTGTGCAGCGCATACAGCCAAAACCTGGTTATTTTTGGCAATTTAGAAATCTGCCAGGATGTGTCCCAGGAAAATGGCAGGTTTGGTCACCTTACTTTACCAGCCAGTGGTTCTCAAACTTTTTTGAGTACTGGACCCCCATAATATTTCAGGACATATTTATTTAATATATATATATTTCTTTGTTCTACACAGACCTGTTATAAAGCTGCAGTGTTATTAGATTTTTTTAATTTTTGAGCCAAATCTCAAAATTGTCCTGTGGTGTGATTGTCTCAAGCATGGTTCAATAAATGACAACTTTTATAAATGAAAAATAAAAGCACAAAAATGTTAATAAATACCTCTAGCATAATTTACTATTTTAGTAAATGGCAATCATTTTTTTTCATCCATTCATTTCTGAAAACTTGGGAACTTGACACATTTTGTATCTGAAAACCATGTCCTCTGGTGTGACACCATATCCTAATTTTAAATCGGCCAATTCCAGAGAAAACTTTAATTAGTTGAAGGACCCCATTCATGGTCGTGTTACTGAAGCCCCCTGTCAAGCCCATGACGTGCACATGGTAAATTGTTGTCTCAGAATTGTTCAAATATAAAAAAATTTTGGAACCACTACAAATGTTTTACGTTTTGTTGTCCATTAATGTGACACCCCTAAATTATATTTTTTTTATTAAAAAGTGCGTGTTAAACTACATAATCATAGAAAATTATGCAAATGTGTCTTGCTTACCGCTAATAACAGGTTAGCTTGGATTAGCAAGGTCATTAATTGACACAAAAGACTGAAACGTCCTTTGGTGTGACAGAAAATGTCCTCCGGTGTGACGCCTGTACTGTCACACCATAGGACAAAGATGTCACACCCAGAGGACAAGGTCTCTTTAAAAAGCATTTTAAATAATTAAATAATATTTGTTTAACTCCTTTTTATTCTTTTTTGATAATTTTCAGTGTTCTTAAATACAATAATTACATTAATTAAATTAAGCTCTAATCATCAAAATGAAAACAAAAAAACTTTTGAAATGTTTTACTCTACATGTAATGAATCTAGAATTTAATGACATTTTGAATTGTTTATGTAGTGATCTAATTCTATCCACCAAGCAATTGTATGTGAATGTGTGAGGCTTGTGATTATGGTTATAGAGAAATAACGAGAAGACCAAAGTGCAGTAGGGTCATTCTACAGAAACGTCCACTTTTCTGTCCCTAGACTTTACAGAAATATTACAATTAAAATACACATTAGGGTTACAATATTTGTATATTTTAAAATGAAACAATATGTTATTTGAACAATTACACCTTCCTGAGCTATCAATGTGGCATTATTTTTTTATTAATTATATAGAATTTCAAGTACCACAAAACTGCTTGTCCCCACAGCCATGTACAGAGGGAAAGTGCTTTATTTTGAGGTCAAAATAGGATTTTCTACCATTAAAATACAAAAGTCTATTCATAACGATCAAATATATGATGTAAATGGCAAACAAAAACAAAATACCAAATAAATATAAAATATGATAAAATATATAATGAAAATAGTGGTCCCCTTGAGTTGTGTCACTGGTGTTACCGCTTAACAAAAGTCTTTTAATTTGGAATAAAAAATCAAACTGAGGACATCACTCGACTACCTCCTTCCCCTTTCCTGAAGATCTATGAAGGCAGGCCCATGGTAAGTCCACTGTCTCTTTTCAGTTATCAGAAATTTTCAAATGTATCTCATGATTTCATATGAAGCTTTTAGTTGATGTCACTGGTGTGACCTACTTTATTTTTAGGGAATTGTAAAAAAAAAAAAAAAAGAATACAAGTTGATTAAAATTACTTAATTTAGAGAGTATACCATGATTGACAACAAGTGGTTTGATACCTAGCAGCAGCCATTTTGTAAAATGTATTTTTCATGAAAATTGTCACTGGTGTTACTGTCACTAGTGTTACCTTCTTTATGGGTAACACCAGTGATGATCAGTAACACCAGTGACTCCCATTTTAGATAAACTTAATTCAGAGCTATTAATTTAGTTATTTTGCATAAAATAGCACGATGATTTTGTGATTCTAACTTTTATTTATCATTGATAATCCTCCTTTGGTCAGGTATGGCTAAATTGAGTGCAGCACACCTGTGCAATAATCATGCTGTCTAATCAGCATCTTGATATGCCACACCTGTGAGGTGGATGGATTATCTCAGCAAAGGAGAAGTGCTCACTAACACAGATTTAGACAGATTTGTGAACAATATTTGAGAGAAATAGGCCTTTTGTGTACATAGAAAAAGTCTTAGATCTTTGAGTTCAGCTCATGAAAAATGGGGGCAAAAACAAAAGTGTTGCGTTTATAATTTTGTTCAGTGTAGTATAAGAGCATGACATAAAATAGCAGTGGACAATTGCAGTTTAGACAATGTAAACAGTAGTACTTTGTTGTACATTTTAGTTCAAATGTTTTAAAATTATGTTTATGTTCTTTTACTAACTGTTTTCACTAGTTGGCAAATGTATGCCAAATGTAACAATTTAGTAATTGCTAATTACAGCTGAAGAATAAGGGTGTTTGGTCTTATGTATGTCACTGGTGTTACATTGTGTCACTGGTGTTACTGTGTGTTTTTTTTCTGTCACATTCTATAAAATGTGTGACATGTGACATAATAATAATTTTACATTTATTGAATTCTGCTACACTCAAGAGTTAAGATTTAAAGGATTGTATCATTACTTGTTTATAACTGTTTTTCTAATATTTTCATTGTTATAGCAAATGTATGTTTGTGCAAATGAACTAACATCATTCAGTCACACTTTTAACAAACCTGATTAAAATGAATAAAACATAATCTCCTTATTTGTTGCATTATCATTATTTTTATGTAACTCTGACTATATGTGCTGAAAAAAAGAGAAATAATATTTCATAAAAACCTTTAAAATTGGCAAAGAAGTAAGGTAACACCAGTGACAAAAAAGGGTACATGCGATCTTTAAATAAATATACAAAAAATTATAAAAAATCATTAAGCTGTCATTTATGTGTATTCATAAAGTCAAAAGGCAATCTAATAATGTGGTCTAAGTTTAAATGTTAAAAAAGAAATACATTTTAAGACATCTTGCCATACCAAAAGTGGACGTTTCTGTAGAATGACCCAGTAAATGGTAAAACTGTTTGGACAACAAACCAGTACGTTCATAATTAAGATAATACATTAAAATAACATGGTAAGATACACCAGTTTGCAATAGCAAACAGCAAAACAAGCTAATATAGCTGGAATCTGGCCATGCTTGGCTAAAAAGGAGTGTTTTTAATCTAGGTTTGAACTGAAAGAGTATGCAGAATTTTTCTAGATCCTTAATAAACATATTATTTGTTCTCAGTATTTGGGGAACAGACACAGTCTCTCTATAGAATGGACTACATATGCCAGAGTATCAGAAGTCAGCCACAACTGGACTGGATCTGGGCCACATCTCAGAAATGGCATGCGTGACATCTGGGCCAGGTGCTGCCCATGCCATTTGTGAGATGCGGCCCAGATCCGGTCCAGTTGTGTCTGACTTCTGTCAGCCAGACTGGGCCAGAAATTGCCCGTGCCATTTGTGAGATGTGGCCCAGATCCGGTTCAGTTGTGGCTGACTTCTGTCAGCCAGACTCAGGTTGAGTCATCGCCGTCATTCCACGCGGTATGTGGGCCAGAAGAATGTGGGAGATGAGGGCCAGAACTGGGCCAGATGTCATTTGCTATCTGGGTAGCACCTACTGGGTTAGATCGATAGTTGGGCAAATTAAAACTAAAGAAAACCGTATGCAACTTATAAGCTTCGAAATGACAGACAACGAACAAAAAATGGAATTTGCAAGAGCTGCGTCACAGCGCATATCAAAAGCTCCCGTATCGGTTCTGTTTTCAGTACTGGAGAATAAAAGATACAGTCTTAGATGTTTTTGTTAGTACGTGACCGTTATCTAACACATTTTCTCCCCAACAGATTAATCTGAAATAAGTTTATAATGCATGTTGGCTATTCCCAATTCAGAAGAGCGCACACACAGCGTGTGTCTGTAAATGCTTCTCATACTCGCTCCTCTCTGCCCCACGCGGCGCGAATCCCGCACATGCTTGCCGCACTCACGCAGCCTGTCTTGTAATGCTCGTTTATACTCGCACCCGGCTCCGCACCGCATGTCTTCACGAGCGCATCTGGCAGTATGGATGAGGCTTGACGCACGCGCGCAACCTGTGTCGACTCGCGCCTGGCTCCGCGTTTAAAACTAATGTAAATTCAGTCTAACTGCTTGCTAATTTCACTTGGATGAAATGAAACATTCAGCACATTTTCCACTTGCTCTTAAAATCCCAAATACTTAAAATGAATAAATCAGGCTATGTAACATATGTAATACTTTAATAATTGACTTAAGAAATACAGTTCTTTATTTATAAAAAATAAATATATATTTTCTGTGAAATTAAGTTAATTCTGTAAAAGTAGTTATACCATTATAATCTTGCCTGCTGAAAAAAAAAACAATAGAACCCATCCCAAAACACAATAACAAATTTAATGGATTTCAGGGTTATAATGGGAATTTGTTTGGTTTTAATGTAAACTATAGTGATGTCTATTTGATGGATTCTATTGGTGGGATGTAATCTGGCAGATGGCAACCAATAGAACAACAGTAATTCCTATTGGAATAATGACCAAAACAAAAATGAATTTTGTAATGGTTTAATGGAAACTATAAGAATTTCTGTGATGGTTTCTATTGTTTTTTTTCAGCAGGGTAATGATACCCATACTGTGCTGCACATTATTGACAATATTGAGCTGAAGCTTGACTTTGCAAATTTAAAATCGCAAATCAAATCGCAATCGCAATATCTGTCAAAAAAAATCCTAACTCTACATGCCTTTGTTTTTTGATTTTCTTCCAGGACCTATATAAGCCTCTGGGACCAACTCGTAAGTCCTCAACACTGCATTCTTAACAGTCAAATAATCCTTAGCATCTTCCACACTAAGAGACTAATACACTTCTTGAGCTTTGCCTGTAAAAACAGACTGCAACATAAGTGTACGCTCCTCATCTGGCCAATTACGCACATCTGCCACGCGTTCAAACAACAAAAAGAAGCGTTCTACATCTTTTTCATCAAACCTAGGGATCAACCTCATATTAGCCACTACATCAGAATTACACGAAGCCAAGCCATGTTCCACACCTCCAGTTAAAGACAGTTTACCATCTCTTATCAGTTCTAACCAATAACGTTCAAGATCAAGCTGTTGTTGTTGAAACTGAAGTTTAGACATCTCAACACGACTTTGCACTTCTAACATTTTTTTTCTTTCATCTCCTTTTGAAATAACAACAATTGTTTTTGTTGCTCAAATGTTAAATGAGATATTGTAGACGTCACTTTAACAAAATCGGACGCATTTTTTGATAACTGAGACGCTAAAATTCCACGTTCAATTAACTCCGTCTTTATCAACAATTTAACGTTATCCTTGAGACGTTTATCTTGGCTCACCAAACTAATTTCATAGTGGCTTGAGAGTTCTATCAGTTGATCTTTAGTCAAATCATTTAATAAGTGTTCAGACGGAGCACTAATGAACTCTTCAATTTTCGAGGCCATTGTGAAAAACAAACTAATGTAAGGCTACTAAATTTTTCCCAAAAATATTCGAGTAGAATAAACTGGAATAAACAATTCCCTCTTACTAAATTTTAAAGCTACCAAAACTGAACCCTACTCTTCGTACAGTTACTTGCAGTGGTTTCTTATACACTGTAAACCAGTGTTTGCAACAGTGACCGATTAACGAGCCACAATTACAAACACGGACGTGTTCCCGAGACAACTGCTCTAACTGCTTTCACTGTACAAACAAAATCAATTAAAAAAATCGAATTATCCCATTAAAGGTGCCATAGAATGTAAAACTGTATTTACTTTGGCATAGTTGAATAATAACAGTTCTGTAAAAAAGCCCATGTTCAGTTCATATTCGTTATATTAAAAGGGCTGTACAGCGGTCAGATTGGTCATTTATTTTCATTGAGTAGGCGTGGCTTATTCAGAGATCGCCCGAGAGTATCGGAAGTGAGATGGCTGAAGTTCAGTCGTGACGGAGAGAACCAGGAGGTCCCGCTGCCGCATATGAAAGTTGTACATTAATCCAAAATAAGATGTTAACCTGCAGCGATTTCACGTTGTGAACTGTAGGGAGAATATTTGTGATCTTGATCGACGGCTGATGGTGCGTTCCCGTTAATAATCTCTCGCTGAAGTTTGCCTCGCGAGGATTTTGAATGTGCGTCATTGAAGACCGTGAGTGTTATTTTAACTGTTCATATGGTTTTCATTGATATACTGCTGTTAAGTTATATTTTCAGTTTTATACTAAAGTACGATTGTTTATTATGTGAAATAATTGTGCTAATTGTGATAAGTACGATCGCCATTACGGAGCTGTCTGTGACGCAGCAATTTTCCTTTGAGCTGTTAGCATTAATTGCAAATTTTGTACTTTCTGTTACTAATTAGTTTAATTTGTGTATTGTAGAACCACACTCAAGAATTATACACACCACACGAACAAGATCCGTTTGCAGTAACAAACATTCATAGACATTTTGTGGACCTTTGCATTTATTCTCATCGGAAATTGTGCATCAGTGGACCCGAGACTACAGCTCAACGCCCAAGTTCACAGTTACATCTGAATATTTCCAGCGACTGAAAATCAACCAGGACTGTTGTACTCATTGTTTCTCCCTGCATAATTGCAAGATTGTGTATCCTTGAGAGGTCTACATCTGTTGTAACTATTTGTTTTCAGTTATTATTTGTGTAGGCCTATGCTCCTTATTTGGACATTTTATTTGCACTTATGTGATCTCTTTAAATCATGAGTATGTGAGTATATGGAGTTGATTTCTTGATACTCAGCATCTAAAAGAGTAAATTGATAAAACTGAGATACAACTGCCTGTTTCATTACTCTCTGGGTCACTGGATGTCATTTGTAGTAACTGACACTCTAAGGTGATTTAGTACCGTAACAGCAACCAACGCATTCATACAGTCTCTAATACAAGTTCTGTACATGGAAATGACATATTGTGAGCCTCAAATACCATTGTTTCCTCCTTTTTATGTAAATCTCGTGCATGCAAAAGACCACTGAAAAATAGGCGAATCAAAACATTACACCGACTGTGACGTTACAGTCGGGATCACTAATAGTTACTCCCCCAACATTTGCATATACAGAAGTTGTGCAGGTATTGTAAAGAAACAAGCGAGGATAATAGAAAAAATGGCATATCATGGAAATAAATTTTATGTTCCAGACTGTGCAGGGGATGTGATGTGCAGGGATGGGTTGGTGTCTGTATTCAGAAAGGCACGGAAAACAAATAACACGCATTCTAATAAAATAATACGGAAGTTCTAAGCGGCCATGCATTATTTTTTTTTCCTTCTTGTTTTCTCGTTATAACGACTTATTTTCTCGTTATACCGACATAACGAGAGTTGTTTTCTCGTTATAACGACTTATTTTCTCGTTATATCGACATAACGAGAGTTGTTTTCTCGTTATAACGACTTAATTTTCTCGTTATATCGACATAACGAGAGTTGTTTTCTCGTTATAACGACTTAATTTTCTCGTTATATCGACATAACGGAAAATAATATTTTCCCTGTGTTTCCTTCCTGCAGTGTGAGCTACTGAAATGAGCCGCACTGTGAAACAGCCAATCAGAGCAGAGCTCAACATTATTATTCATGACCAATGTTCCCTCTAAGCTGCGCGCGCGCGCGGCCACACACTTCTTCCACCGCGGCCGCGCAGAAGAAATTATGTGTCGCGCACACGCAAAAATTAGTTGGGAAAGCCATTTGATTGTATTCTAGTAAAAACAAAAGAATTGCAATGATCGGGTAAACCACTATAAAGTTGATGTCGCTATAGAGTTAGAACCGGTGAATGCGGTTTACAGGTTTCATAGAAAGAGAATGATGTGTGCCAAATGAGTCGCTGTAGAAACCGAATACTTCAGTGGTTGCGGATGAAATAGCTTAAATCGAGAGCCAAGGCAATGACGTGAAATAAAACGTCCTCGTGTTTTAAAGGTCACATATTTTACACCTTTCTGGAGTTTTATTTTAAGTCTTGATGTCCTTAAGAATATATATTTGCGGTATAAGTACCAAAAACCATCTCAATATATTTTTACAGCTCCTCTCTCAGGAGCTCTGCTGAGAACAGGTCGATTTTGGCCTGTAATTAATATTCATGAGCTTCTCTTCTGATTGGTCTGTTGTTTTCTGAGGGACGCACGGCCAGGCCAACCACAGGTAACTAGGGACAGCTGACGTCACAGCGCTAGCTGGAGGCAGCAAAACAAAGGAGAAACTGCAGGCGGCCCATTCAAACCAGCGCAGATTCGGCTACATAAGGAGCTTAAAATGTCATCTGGTTGTGATTTTGGGTGCCAGAATCGACGTAATACAGCTTCAAATTAGAAATTTGATCACATATCTGCTGTCACTGCCAGACAAAAAAAACCGACGACAGCTGTGGTTAAACGTGATAAAACGAGCAGACTGGACAGAAACGATCGTCAAAAATGCTCACATTTGCAGCGCACATTTCTTATCAGAAAAGGTTGAATAAAGTATTGTCTTTTGTTGTTATGGGCGCGTCTACAGATTTCTTGCATTATGTCTATGTTTCTTGCATCTCACGACTATGTCGTGTATGAAATAATGTCTGTGTGCATGTGTGTAAAACAACAAACTTGACGATTTATATATAATCATTTGTAATTGTATATAAATTGTTGTGATTAATTGTTGCTGGAACAATAATGTAGCTGTAAAAATAGTTTCCTGCTGAAATTGAAATGTATATACATCTTCCTCATGACTAAATAGACACGGTGAGTTTGTCTTTACTATACACGTTAGATGTGATCCACCTCATAGTAACAATCCTGTCAGATCGTCCATCCTTTGAGTGAGAGTGTAACGTTACAGGTCGGCCGATCTGGTTTCGTGGTTAAAGTTAACATTTTTTTTTTAGACATGTTTCCTTGTTGTTGCTCAGCAATAACATGGACGCGATGTTGTCTGGGGGTTTGGCAAAAGGAGAGTGGGACTGTGGGCGGTGACTGTGTAGTTCGGATCGGAATTGGACGATTTTCCTCATGATCGGCCCGGATCGGTGATCGGACGATCAGTCTCACTTCTTTCCGATTCCGAGCTGATCCGTTTTGTTACCGGCAATAACGTCAGCCGCACATTCTCGCTCACATTTATGTGGCCAAGTGTAAATGGAAACGTTTTAACAAATCAGATAGATATCGATCAGCGAAAACGCATGAAATTACCAGGTGTAAACAGGCCCTATATTGGGTCCGTGGATAAAATCTTAAAGGGACCGCAGTCCAATATTCCTACTGCTGTCTGTCATGTTAATCAAAGAACAAAAGACAAAGAAAATCACTTTCTGCTCTTGACTGAATACGTTTTATACCTTTAATGGTAAGCATTAATCTGTATTTAATTTTTACAATGAAGTAGGGCTGGGTATCGATTCAGATGTTTCGATTCGATTTCGATTTTCAAGCTCTCAATTCGATTCAATTTTCTATTAGATTTCGATATTCGATTCGATTTTTGATTTCAATTCTCGATTCGATTTGGCTATGAATGAATATAGATTTAATACAAATCCTATATTTGTAAAAAAAAAATTAACAGTGAACATAAGATTACAAATGGTTAATTAATTGGAAATTAAGAGCCACAAACCTGTTTTTTAAACACTTTTTATTTTAGGTACACTTGGGTACAATAAAACAAAACCCCACTATATATTTCAAATGCATACAATGAATTGACAGAATTTTGATGCAAGATGAAAAACTGATGCTGAAAATTGGACAAGTCAGAACAGTCGCATGCCTTGATCAAACAGGATCAGGTTATTTTATGTTTAAGACAAACAAACATAAAATCTCACAGCATTAGCTGTAACATGGAGGTTGCAAGCCTATGAATGGTGTAGGAAAACTAATACTGGCTTTTGGGTGATATTTCACCCAAAAATAAAAATTGTCATCATTTATGCATGTATGAATTTATTTTCTTCTGTTGAACACAAAATAATATATTTGGAAGAATATGGATAACCAAACTGTTTTAGTCCCCATTGACTTCCATATATTTTTCTCCATACTATGGAAGTCAAGTCAATAGGGCCCATCAACTGTTTGGCTCAACAAAGACAAGTAGAATAGGAAATATAAGTTACCAATCAAATTAAATCAGTATTAACAAAATTAATTTGTAGAGGTGGCACAGAAAAACACAAAAATGGCTTGGTGTACTTTCAGACATTTAATGAGGCTCAGAAGTGGAATGAGTGCAATTAAATCCATAAATTCATGATGACATTAATGTTTTAAATATACAATTTTGAATATAAAAATATTAAATGATTTAAATAACTGAAAAGATACTTTTAAAATGAAACAAACTGCCAGCAGGTGGCGGTAAGTCACAGATTTTTTTATCACTGAATCATTCATTCAATTGATTCGTTCGAACGGCTGATTCATTCAGGAATGAATCAAGTGACTGTCTTTATAAATAGGTAATCATGAATCACTGACTCACTAGATTCATTTAAAAACGCCCGTTCATTCATAAACGAAACACCGCTGTGCTTGAATGGAGATGCGCAGCGGCTCCGCTGTCTTTGTTTCAAACTATTTTCGACGACGAAATAGAGCAAAATCAGACAATAGTGTTACAGTCAGACAATGTAAGTCACTTAATATTAACTTCTTGTTTATTGAATTGTATTGTATTAAATCAGTATCACATTTACAAACTCCTTTAAAAATCATTAAAAGCTGTCACTCATCTTAGTTCATCTCGATCTCACATCTATAATCAACGAAGCTCTCTACACTGCGCTATGAATCTCTCACTTTGCTTATGAAAGGATTCGTGAGATAAGTCTGTGATACATTACTCAACACTGCAAAAACACGTAGAAACCTTTGAAGCTCCCCTGAGCACAATCACAAGTATGATGATGATCGGGTCAGTCGCACTGGTGCTCCTAAAAACATTTTCATAGTCGCACGCAGTAGTTTTCAGTCGACTGCGACTGAAAGCAATGATAAGCAATGAATGAATGACGGACTCTCCGTTGTAACATCGCGCAAGGCAAATAAGGGGGTGACATCTAGTGGATTAGACTAGTAATAAGATTAACGTAAATCTTATGTTCAATGTTTGCGGAAATAAATATGGAAAAAAATCGATTCGTGGCCTTTGAGAATCGATATCGAATCGACCACATTTGAAAAAATGATATATCGAAAAAAATTTGCCCAGCCCTACAATGAAAACTACAGAAATTAAAGTAATCAAATGTAAAATAACATTTGATTACTTTAATTTCTGTAGTCGATACACGGACGCCAAGTATCGACCTTTCGAAAATCGATCGAAAGTTATCAGGAAAGCCCCTTCCGCGTTTAAATCGGATGCATGGACTTACTTTGGATTTGTAAATAAGGAGGGGATGTAAATAGGAATTAGGGCTATGCAATATATCGAAATTATCGAAATTTCGCAAATGTACATATCGCAATATGCATATCGCAACGGCTTGCAATATTTGGGGCCATGAACAAAAGATAAAGAGAAAATCACTCACTGCTCTTACCTAAATAACTTTAGTAGCTTAAATAAGAATCAGTTCATATTGAATTCATAGAGTAAATACTAAGCAGTGTTGTATTTTTCCTTTTTATTATTCAGTTCCTAAACTCATGTTAAAATGATTACACTAATGTTAAAATGACATTTTTATGTAATGCTAGAGTAAAACACTACCGTTCACTTTCAGAAGTTGTTGTAGGGGTGCTTTCTTCTCATAAAAAGTGAAACATGTATCCTATCTGTATTTATGTTATCTGTATGCACCAAGGGTCTGAGAGTAATTACAGAAAACGTTTGACCTCTGTCATTGCCAACAAAGTGTATATAACAAAGTATTGAGATGAAATTTTGTTATTGACCAAATACTTATTTTCCACCATAATTTGCAAATAAATTCTTTAAAAATCCTACAATGTGATTTTCTGGATTTTTTTCTCTCATTTTGTCTCTCATAGTTGAGGTATACCTATGATGAAAATTACAGGCCTCTCTCATCTTTTTAAGTGGGAGAACTTGCACAATTGGTGGCTGACTAAATACTTTTTTGCCCCACTGTATATTAGAATCAGAATGAGCTTGATTCACCACTTAAGTGTGCGCAAACACAAGTAATTTATTGTGGTTTTACAGGAGCTCTTGTTACATACATACAAATAACCATATATTGTATATATATATGACACAAGATAGTTATAGAAGTTCACAGAACTGACTCAGCAACAGCGGAGTAAAACTGTTTCATCTGAGCATGTGGCACTTTAAGCATTATCGTATCGCATATCGAATATCGCATTACTTAATGAGTTATCGCATTTTTCTTCAATATCGCACAGCCCTAGTAGGGATGCACCAAAAATATAGGCTACATATAATAATAACAATAATATATATGGCGCGCCGCGTCGCGCCCCCCAGTGTTCAGCGCGCATGTTTCACTCTCCTCGTCACTGCGCGGTTTGACACTCCGCTCAATATTCCGATCTATGAATGTACGTTCTGCTCGTGTACCGCTCATGCTCATCGGAAAAGCAAAGTCTGCTCAAATAACGCGCTGACAGGAAATTTCTATGCAGTATAGGCCTGCTTGTTCCGGTTTTCAGTAGTGCTACTGTGCTGTGTAACATGGTGTAGGCTAGTTCAGCTGTACTGGGCAATGCTGGTAAAATAATGCTTACCTTCAGTGACGCTATGCTCTGCTCATATGCTCTGATAATAATAGCTTTGTAGGACTATACATTATTTGGATAATTAGTCAAAAAAAACAACAACAACAACTTATTTCTGATTCTGTTACATAGAAGTGAATAAAAATAATATATTGATATTTAATAATATCTGGTAAATCCAAGTAGTGAGCAATGGCTACAAACTCTCGAATATAAGTCTCCAAAGATTGCGTGTCTTGTTTAAGGGCTAATAAAATCCTTGCGGTGTCCATACCTGGCCCATGTCCACTTGAACAGCTGCTGGATCCTTGTGTGGCCGAGTATTCTGTTATGGGACGAAAGAGATGTGAGACGTGCTGATCCATTTGCAAGCTTTATTTAGAAGAAGTGGTCAGAAACAGGCATAGGTCAGACAATGGCAAACTGGTATGTAGAAGACAAGGCAAGAGCAGTCCAGTAAACAAGCAAGGGTCAGTCGACGACAAACGTAATCCAACAGGGCGAGACTAGAGAGATAATCCAGGTACAAGGCAAAGGTCCAGGCAGGGGCAAACAAAATCTGAACAGGGCAAAACGAGAGAGATAATCCAAAGTACACAGGCAATGATCAGAACACGAGGAAACAGACAAGGCAAGACTAAAATAAGGCTAGAAAACTAAAGCAGGCTCCGTAAGGTAGCTATCAGCTATAGCAGTGATACATGCTAAACAATACTCTGCGATCTGAGCAGGAAATGAGTGGGAGTTATGTAGTGTGTGTGATTGGTTTCAGGTGAAATGGTGCATGGGAAATGTAGTCCGTGGTGACGTGCAACAGTCAGTGTAGTGAGAGAATCAATATAATGGACGAGTGACCTCTGGTGGCGATCGGACAGAAGTCCACGGTCCGGATTGTGACAACATGTTTTATTTAATTTTATTTAAATTTAACAGTAATTTACTTTAAAATGCCCCAATTGCTGAAGGGTCTGCACAACTTTTTAGTACAATTTCAAGTTGCACTGTTCAAAATACCTGTAGTAGCACAGCAGTGCATACCTGTTTACATTTAATTAAAATGGACTAGATTAGACTGTAATACAAATAGTTGAGTTTGCCAGGTGCATACAACATTTATGACAGGTTTTCATGAAAGTGCTGGTCAGTTTGTCTGCTTGACAATCCCATTTTGCACTGCAACAATAAAACTGAAGTGAGATAAATAAACTGAGAAATGTTTATTTTTAGTTAAAACAGAAGTTGTGAAAGTTTTCCTTTGGGGACATCATTTGAAGTTGGAAAAAGGTAATAAATTGCAATATATTGCAGAATATCGCAATATATAAAAAAATCGCAATAATATTGTATCGTGACACAAGCATCGTGATAATATCGTATCGTGAGGCCTCTGGTGATTCCCACCCCTAGTAGTTAAATAGCCCCTAGACCTCAGTTATCGTGAAAAAGCCAGGAAATTTCAGTTTTGACAATAAACAACCTTTAAAAGAAGAGTGGCTAGATTAAGTGCTGGAAATAGCGGTTGATGGGCACAGAACGGTAACAAAGCTCAGAGACATTTACAGTAACACACAATTGTGTTGTGCAAACTGTACTTCATAGGGATGTTTAGATAGCTATAGAAGAATTCACGTTCACCTTTTTTTTTCTTTGAAAATATTTAACTTGCAGATCTCAGTTTAAATGCTTCAGTATGTTTTCTATTCTCTTCTATCAGTTTAAATGCTTCAGTTTGTTTTGATATTATATTATATTATATTATATTATGTTAGGCCTATATTATAAACCTAATAAATAATTGACCTTGTTTTTTTAACACTTGTTTTAGTCACTTATGCTCATCAAGGCTGTATTTATAGAAAAAAAACAGTAATATTGTGAACTATTAGGCTATTGCAATTTCTAATATTGGTTTCCTATTTTTATATACCGTATTGACCCGAATATAAGACGATGTTTTTTTCTTGGAAATACATCTGAAAAAACGCGGTCGTCTTATATTCAGGGTCTAGACTTTGACATGTCAATAATACACCCACAACAATAGGTGGCGCCAAATACGCATAAAACGAGTGTGCCATGAAATACGTGAATGTAATGCGTGTTGTAAAGATGAAAACCTTCCAGCTGCATGAGTCGTGACTGTCACGTTAGCCTGATGGGACCAAACTCCCTTTGTGATTTTAAAACGTAAGACAGTACCCAGATTTGAAGACTACAGTAAGATTTAAGATTTTGGTAGGCTACTATTAGATGGATAGCCTAAATGTCCTAATTCAGATGGGCTTCCTGTTTTTTTTTAATGGTATATCAAAAAGTGTATATTTTTTAAATGTGATTGTTGGTACATTTTACCAGTTTTTACCATGCATCCAAAACAAAAATTAAAATAGGAAAATTATGCAACATGAAAATAATTGAAGACAAAATGTGTTTTACTGAGAAAAAACAAGATTTGTTTTTTAAAAAGCCTTTTTCCAAAATGTACATCTGGAAAAAGGGGGGTCGTCTTATAATCAGGGTCATCTTATATTCGGGCCAATACGGTACTTTAAAATATAATGTATTTCTGGTGAAGCAAAGCAGAATTTTCAGCATCATTACCCCTGTCTTCAGTGTCACATGATCCTTCAGAAATCATTCTAATATTCTGATTTATTATCAGTGTTGAAACTGTTATGCTGCTTAATATTTTTTTATTGTGCTGTTTTGATTCTTTGATTAGGCTAATAAAAAGTTAAAAATAACAGCATTTATTAAAAATAGAAATCTTTTCTAGCAATATAAGTCTTTACTATCACTTTTGAATGGCAGTGTATTATACTGTAAAAATATTTTCTCAGGTAACCTAAAATGTACATCCTTTAGTTACATCAAGGGTCAAATCAAATATAAATAGCACATTAAAGCTAAAAGATACACACTTTTTTTGTGTGTACGCGCTGTACAGGTCTGGTATAAAGTATGGCTGAACGATTAATTGCATTTGCGATAATATCGCGATATGAAAAAATTAGATTTTTCGATCGCAGAGGCTGCGATTACACGGTCACGTGACACACGAGAATAAAGAGGTCTGTTCGACTTGAAGATCAGATTGGTGTATGACATCAAAGTACGGCGAGCGAGACCTTATAGCTCTTGCAGTACTTTGATGATACACCCATTGGTCTAAGCAGCGCTGCTTCAAATCGAGCGCGGGCCATCAGCAGCAAAAGAAAAGAAATAAAACAGTAAACAGCCAAAGGACGTAACTTAGAATGGGAGATGGATCGGTTTGTGAAAGCGAAGAGAAAAGCCATTGATGAAGTCGCACAGACCCAGGCAGGTGCTGGTCAGTCATAAATAGAACAAGGCATCAGTTTAATGTCGGGTTTTGTCGCGTCGCATCGCATCCAGTGTACACAGCGTCACTAATTATAATAGTTTCTACTGTATTTTGCCGCTCGTGTAAAACAGCATGAAACCTACAAAAAATAAATAAATAACAGGGAGAGAATAATAATAAGTTATTCTCTCTATGCTATTGTTCAATGTTTCAAGTGATGCAGGTGTTTTTTTCCCTGTAGGTTTTTTAAATTAAAAAAACATTAATTTTTCATAATGTTTAGTGAAATTATTTGGTAGTCTGATTTTTTTATAGGTTAAAAGGGGGGCGTAACAATTTGAGAACCACTGGTCTAAAGTTAACAGACAGTGTTTAAAAAGTGCAGTGCACATGTTTAACATATGTTTATTACAGTGAATTTGAATGACCTAAAGTAGTGTGGTAAAGCAACAGATTTGTTTGTATATTTCTGCAATCTACTTTAGTTTGTGTGATTTGTTACTGACTTTCATATTAATGTTTACACCAGGCTTATTTGTCAGTGCTTTATGTTGTCATAATTTTTACATGCTTACAAGGTTGGAAGTTCAAATGGGAAAAAAAAAAAATCGCAATTAGATTATTTTCCAAAATCGTTCAGCCCTAGTAAAAAGAATGTTTTTGCTCAGGTGGCCGAAATGTCCGCCCAATAGAGAAAAGTTTTGCTCAGCATGAAAAAAAATTAGAGGGAACATTGTTCATGACCAGAGGCGGACAAAGTACTCAACTCCATTACTTGAGTGAAAGTACAGATACTGCTGGTCAAATATTACTCCATTACAAGTAAAAGTTGTAAAGACAGATTTTTACTTAACACCCCTACCCACCCCCACAAAAGCAGTATGGTAGTGATCTCACACAGCTCTGACAGTGTGTGCAAACATCTATGTGTAGCCACTCAATCACATTTGAACAGAGTGGACAGTGATATTGCTGTAAATACAGACTGATAAGGAAGAAAATAAAAAATCAAACCTGCTTTAAAACCCAGCAACACAACTGTAGCTCTATAACTTTACAACAGCAACACTGCTTTAACAAAAAAATAAAAACAGCAAGATTTATTTGATATCAAAACAAAAAATTAAAAAATGCTGTCTAATCGCTCTCGCTGTACTTTGATGTCATACACAGAATGGTCTGTGCAGTGCTGCTTCAGTCAAAAAACATTTGTGTTTTATTAGGAGACGCACAACAGTTCTTCTGTGGCTTTATAGGTAATATTTTCACCTACACAATTTAGCAAAATCAGACAATATTGTGTCTAATATAAACCACAATATTAACTTCTTATTATTTAATTGTTGTAAATAAATATCACATTTGGAACTGGTCAGTGCTCAAAAAATGCTGGGAAATCACTTCATGTAGCCCCAAGAGTGATTACTGATAAACTGTCTGAAAAAAAGACAGTTTTTAGAGAAGAAAAAAAAATCACCCACTGACTTTCAAAGCTGCTAACGACTTCTAGGACCTTCATAGAAATGTAGTGGAGTGAAAAGTACAACATTTGTCTTTCAAATGTAGTGAAGTTAAAGTCATAAGTTTCCAGAAAAAATAATACTCAAGTAAAGTACAGATACTCAAAAAGTGTACTTAAGTACAATACTCAAGTAAATGTACTTAGTTACTGTCCGCCTGTGTTCATGACCCTTCCAAATAAGGTAAAAACAGACCATTTCATTCTAGGGACAAATCCTAGGGTTGTAAATGGACATGTAAAACTGTTTCTGGAGATTTTTTGCCCTTACCTAAGCCACATACCTTCTATGTAGAGATCAACAACAATTGTATCAGAGAACAATTTAAAATATTGTATCAATGCATTCTATGGCACCATTAAGGACACCTTGCTTAACCTACACATGGAAATGTATAATCCAAAACGATTTCTCCTCAAATATACAAACAATAGCCAACACTTACCAAAGTCATAGTTGAGCTCCCACAAAACAACAAAAGAAGCCAAACCAACCGAAATAATCCTCCACAAGTTTTTAGAAACAATACGAATATTACTAAGAAAAAATATATACTTAACAAATTAATCTTCAATTTAGTGAAATTAATCAATTGAATAAACTTATTGCTCAAATAAATTGAAGAACGAGCCCTCATATTTGTCATCTAACAAAATTAATTAAACTACAAACAAACCCCTATTTGTCCTTAGGGCTGGAAAATAATTAAATATCAATATATATCGAGATATATTTTTTTCAATAACGGTGATATGATTTTTAAACACATTTCCGATATTTCGATATACATTACCGGTGTTTCTCAGTCATACATTGATTTATTTGTGGCGGTTGACTTCCTTGAATAGTTTAAAATTAAAGATATTAATATTATTAAGGTGAGCCTGAGTGTCTTATATTTATTTGACAGTGATTTCACATTTCTTGCTTGTATGAAGGCTAAATACTAGTAAAAGGTGAACATAAATTTATTTGTGCCGTTTTTTTCTAAAATATTATATATACTAGTCAAAAGTTTTTGAATAGTAAAAATTTTTATGTTTTTAAGGAAGCCAGCATTTATTTGATCCAAAATACAGCAAAAGCAGTAAAATTGTTAAATATTTTTACCATTTAAAATAACTGCTTTCTATTTGAATATATTTTAAAATGTAATTTATTCCTGTGATGCAAAGCTGAGTTTTCAGCATCATTACTCCAGTCTTCAGTGTCACATGATCCCTCAGAAATCATTCTGATATGCTGATTTGTGGTTAAAGAAACATTTATTATTAGTATTATTATTAATATTATTATCATTATCATCAATATTTAAAACAGTTTAGTATTTTTTTTTTCAGGATTCTTTAATGAATAGAAAGATCCAAAGATTAGCATTTATCTGAAATAAAAAGCTTTTGTAAATATATATACTATATATATTATGGGAAAGAAATTAATACTTTTATTTAGCAAGTATGCTTTAAATTGATCAAAAGTGATGATAAAGACATTTATAATGTTACAAATTATTTCTATTTCAGATAAACGCTGTTCTTCTGAACGTTCTATTCATCAAACTAACCTGAAAAAAAATCCACTCAGCTGTTTTCAACATAATAATAATGAATGTTTTTGAGCTGCAAACCAGAATGTTAGATTGATTTCTAAAGGATCATTTGACTGGAGTAATGATGTTAAAAATTTAGCTTTGAAATCACAGGAATAAATCACATTTTTAAATATATTCGAATAGATAAGTTATTTTAAATAGTAAAAAATATTTTAAAAGTGTACTGTTTTTGCTGTAATTTGGATCAAATAAATGCAGGCTTGGTAAACAGAAGAGACTCCTTTAAAAAAAACTTTAACAATTTTACTGTTCAAAAACTTGACTGATAGTGTAGTTTTATAGGAGGAGGTTTCAGAGACTTGGTAAAGTCATTTTTCAAAAGTTTGTAGGTACAGACATCTGTTGTGGCGGGTGTTCTTGGCAGTTTTTCTGAGGCTTTTTTTTAAATACAATGTTCATATCGATATCGGAATTATATCGTATCGACCGAAATTAAGAAATATATCGTGATTTTGGCCATATCGTCCAGCCCTAATTGTCCTATAACAAGACAAAAGACAAACGAGTTACCATTTATGTTATGTAACAGAAATCAAACTTACGGACGAGCCCCCATATTTTAAACGACAGGCTCAAAGCCGTGACAAATGAATGGAGGATATAGTCAGGTTGGTCTGGTTGCAACGAAAAAAGTTTATTAACATAAGTAGAAAAATATATAAAGCACAATCTCTGTCAGACGCATGACGTCAAAGCAACAGACAGAACCAAGTTTAAATGAATAACAAAACCAACAATATAGCTGAAAGCAACAATTACAGGGGCAAGCACTACAGAAGCAAGCATCAGACCAACTGCAGCAATGAGTAATTAAAACCGAATAGAACCGAATCCGAGCGCAGATTTTGGTGCCATGCCTGAGCGATCGATTGAAATATTTGTCCTCTGGTTCTCCGAGACGGACGTAAGAAGCATCATCACTGGCACCGCACGTGAAAAATAATTTCCCGACTGAGAAAATGCACGTGAACTCAAGTCGGAAAGCTCTAATAATACAAATCCAACACATCTTTGTAGTAACGAGAGTGTCCATGTTGTTTTCACATTCTGACTTAAAAGCACAACTCTGGAAATGAGAGCATCCGAGGAGCGGGTGAATGCAGTAATCACACTTGCTCTGATGGCAGCAGGTAGCCTTCCGTTAACTAAGCTAAACATGCTTAAATTAAGGGTGTATTCACACAAGGAAAATCCGCTAGTTCACTTGATTTGGTCCGGACCAAATACAATGTTATTTTAAATTTTTTGGTGTGGTTCGCTTTCACACTGCCCTTTTTGCAAGTGAACCAGAAATTGAAAACAAAAGCACACGTGTGCTAAGGTCATCCATTCACTGGACAGAAATGCTCAAGCAGGGAAAACAGGAAGTGCAAAACAGGCTAATCATGGAGAGCTTTCGTAGAGCAATTTTTAATATTTTACTGATTTGGTGTTATCAGATACTAACGCAATATGAAGAAACTTATGAGCATCATATGAGACAATGTCATACGATGTTGTAAGTACGACTTATAAATAAAATCTCTATGGGGCCGAAAATAAAATCTATAGATAAAATACTTAAAGCATATCACAATGCTAGTTTAAACATTTAACCTAGATAAATGTGCGCTATTATGCGCATATCCAATCGTTTGTGCGGAGAGTGGAAGCTGAAGCGCGCTTCAGGACATCAGTGGAAACAAATTAAATGCGCTATCATTTTTGCTCATACAGGTAAGAATAATACATCGTTCGGAACTGTAAAGGGTCTATTTGTGTGCACTCACAATATCAACAAAACGTTGTGCTTTTGTCAAATAAAGAAAACAAATAGGATGCGCTTGCCGTCTCGTGTTGAACAGGAGCGCTTCACAAAAATGAACCAATAACGAATATTTTCCTTACAGATGATGAATATATCTATAGAAAGCTTTAAATGACCACAAAACGAAATCATTCAAATCCAAAAAAACTCTTTCATTATGTAATCCGTAAAGATGCATTTCTTTTTCGCGTCCATGATTAGATGGCGAGTCAGGATCATCAATTTCATCTTTGCGACACGGTCTCAGAAAACACTAGTTAATTAATAAATAATTCAAAAATCTTGATTAGCAATAGATTATAAATTAGGGTGACCATACGTCCTCTTTTCCCCCGACATGTTCCCTTTTTGGACCTACAAACATGTGTCTGGCCGAGATTTCTTAATTGCCCAAAATGTCCGGGATTCGGCTGTTTTCTTAATCCCACTCCGCTGAATCTCTGACCATTGCCGCCTGCTCCCGCAACATGAGTTTTGCTCCCGCGATTTTCATGTCCACTCCTTTAAACATTCTAATATTGTATATAATTTTGGTGCATCAGGGAGATCTCAGGATGCGTATTTAAATATTTTTGAATGAGCGTTTGCGCTGTTTACTTTCAAATTAGTTACTTTCGATTTCGCAATCACAGGCACTCTGTGTAAAGGGAGCACATCTTACAAGATCAGATATTTGTCAATGAGCTCTGGATCTGTTGAGCAGCAAATACTCCAGCATGGTCTTGTCAGTCATCTCTCCTTATTCTCGACCTGTGATCAGGCAAAGCTGACTCCGGTAGCTCTTATTGGATGCAGGGTTGCCAAGTCCGCGTTGTTTCCACAGAATTGGGCAACTTTTAAACTGTTGCCTTGGGTTGATTTTCCCAAGTGGGCTAAAGGTTTGAAATATTGCATAAATTACATTTGACTGAAATGCTTGTATTGAAACATTTTGCATTCTACCTATGATAAAACTTTCATGAACTTCTACATTAACTGTTCCCTCCTGGTGGAATGACCACCCAGCTTAATCCAAGCAGCTGAGACCTTAATATTTTCAAGAAACGGCTAAAAACACATCTCTTTCATCTTCATTTGACCCTCTAACTCTAGCACGCTCTATTATAATGCTACTCTAATGGCCAATCCATCATTTTTTGGGGAACGTTTATTTATTTTTTGACTTTTTTTTACTTTTGAACAAATACAATTTATAGTTATCAACTCATGCATATGATATTTACAAGAGTTTAATATCAAAAGAACCTGAAAAATAAAATGACTTTGCAGCATGAAATAACAAAAACTAATGCATGTCTATCCCATTAAATAAGAGACTTTCTGTTTTATTTATTATAAATAATGACCTTCTAACACTAGCATTATCTGTTCTTTTTCTATTCTTTCTACTTGTTTTCTTTTTATTTATTATTATTATTATTATTATTATTTATTAAAACCTTGCTACTTATACTGTTAGGTGAAGCCCCGCCCATGAACCCCACCCCCTACTGTCCTTTTTTTGGAAAATTAAAATATGGTCACCCTATTATAAATATACTTAATTATTATGAAAATACCAAAGATGGCTTAAATAACACAGATAAACAATTTTGTCGCAGTCGAGTGTTTATTGTCTTTGTTTTATATAATATAATGTTTAATATATATTAATATATATATAATGTTTATATATTTACTCAGTTACAGATGTAATAGCAATGCCTTTGTCCATATAAGGGATTTCCTGGAGGGTCATGAGTTCTCTACTTCTGTGACTGGATATGTGGATTTTCTGTGCGAGGGCACCCTCTGGTGTCCAGTATGAATGAAACAGACATCATGTGTTTATAGTGCTAATGGCCAATCCATAATTTTTTGGGGGGAATTTTTTATTTTTTTAATAAGTATCGGTTCAGGCACCGTTTAGGCACCGGAACCGTTTTAAAAGTATCGATTTGGCACCGGTATCGAAAAAAAAAAACATTCCCAACCCTAGCGATAACTGGCAATGAGTCTTTCACATCACTGTGGAGGAATTTTGGCCCACTTTTCTTTGCAGAATTGTTTTAATTTAGCCACATTGGAGGGTTTTCGAGCATGAATGGACTGTTTAAGGTCATGCCTTACAGCATCTCAATCGGATTTAAGTCCGGACTTTGATTTGGCAACTCTAAAACTGTAATTTTGTTTTTCTTGAGCCATTCAGAGGTGGACTTGCTGGTGTTTTTAGGATCATTGTTTTGCTGCATAACCCAAGTTCGATTGAGCTTGAGGTCAGAAACTGATGACCGGACATTCTCCTTCAGGATTTTCTAATAGAGTGCAGAATTCATGGTTCCATCAATTATGGCAAGTCGTCCAGTTCCTGAAGCAGCAAAGCAGCCCCAGACCATCACACTACCACCACCATGTTTGACTGTTGGTATGATGTTCTTTTTATGAAATTCTGTGTTGGTTTTACGCCAGATGTAAAGGGACACACACCTTCCAAAAAGTTCAACATTTGTCGCATCAGTTCACAGAATATTTGCCCAAAAGTCTTGGGGATAATCAAGATATTTTTTTGGCAAATGTGAGACGAGCCTTTGTGTTCTTTTTGGTCAGCAATGGCTTTTGCCTTGGAACTCTTCCATGGATGCCAGTTTTGCCCAGTCTCTTTCTTATTGTTGAATCATGAACATTGACCTTAATTGAGGCAAGTGAGGCCGGCAGTAACATTTACATTTAGTCATTTAGCAGACGCTTTTATCCAAAGCAACTTAAAAATGAGGACAATGGAAGCAATCAAAATCAACAAAAGAGCAATGATACGCAAGTGCTATAACAAGTCTCAGCTTAACGCAGTACAAGTAGCAAGTTTTTTTTTATTATATAGGACTAATAAATAAAAAGAAAACAGTTAGAAAAGAAAAAGAATAGAGCAAGCTAATGTTAGAGGCCTTTTTTGCTTTTGTTAATTGTATAATAAAAAAAGAAAAGAAATAGATAGATAGAATACAAAAAAATAGAAAAGCTAGTGTGCGTTTTTTTAACACTTTGCGGGTTGTTTTACTCTTATCTGTATGACCAAAAATGGATCGCACACACACACACACACACACACACGCACACACACACACACACACACACACCACATATTCTAGCAATTCAAACTTGCCATCGCAGTCTGTTCATTATCAAAATAAAATACAGTCAGCCAAACATATCAATTTAAAGAGTCCGTAGTATAACCGGTCATAAACTGCGGTTATGCCAAGCGCATTTTTTGCGCATGTGAAAAGGATGATTTTTTTTCCATCGATATGCGAACGCGTATGAAGCCTAGTCTACAGGTGCACCTCAATAAATTAGAATGTCGTGGAAAAGTTCATTTATTTCAGTAATTCAACTCAAATTGTGAAACTCGTGTATTAAATAAATTCAATGCACACAGACTGAAGTAGTTTAAGTCTTTGGTTATTTTAATTGTGATGATTTTGGCTCTCATTTAACAAAAACCGTTAAGTTTCCACAGTCTGTGATGATTTGGGGTGCAATGTCATCTGCTGGTGTTGGTCCATTGTGTTTTTTGAAAATCAACGTCACTGCACCCGTTTACCAAGAAATTTTGGAGCACGTCATGCTTCCTTCTGCTGACCAGCCTTTTGAAGATGCTGATTTCATTTTCCAGCAGGATTTGGCACCTGCCCACACTGCCAAAACACCAAAAGTTGTAAAATCATATAATGTGTGGGAAAAAATTAAACCATATAATCATAGTCCCAAGACGGATCCCCCCAGCCGTCCTTCACCATCGATTTGGCTGCCTTCATATCTTTATCTTTGAACGAGCCATCACGAGGAAACGGATCTAATTGTACTTTGCCTTCTGACCAACCAGCCAAATTACTCAAATACGGTTCAGTATTAAAACCTTTATTATTTCAGAACATCCAATCCCTTGGCAACTCGCCAAGAATAGGTTTGGAGATCTCCTGCCCCATCGGAGATCAAAGATGTCTCGTCAATTTTAGTGCACTTTTCACAATTCATAGAATGGCCAAACAAAACACAAAATAGAGACCACAGTCTTATATTAACTTTTTGATATTTTGGCCAAAAGAAAGCTTTCAATTCTGTGTTATTCATGAAATCACTTAAAGGACCGAGAACATTCAAGGCAAGAGTGAGCAATTATAATCTTTCACCACTAATCCATTAACTTAGAAATAGATAGGCTAAACCGAAAGCTTCCCACTCTTCTTCCCACATCCAAAATGTGAGGAAAACAGATTGATGCCAAATATGACACAATCAAATTGCAAACGAGAATA
>NW_015507711.1:6040-6290 GCF_001515645.1 Sinocyclocheilus grahami | reverse complement strand
TATTATTTCTGAACATCCAATCCCTTGGCAACTCGCCAAGAATAGGTTTGGAGATCTCCTGCCCCATCGGAGATCAAAGATGTCTCGTCAATTTTAGTGCACTTTTCACAATTTATAGAATGGCCAAACAAAACACAAAATAGAGACCGCGGTCTTATATTGATATTTTGATATTTTGGCCAAAAGAAAGCTTTCAATTCTGTGTTATTCATGAAATCACTTAAAGGACCGAGAACATTCAGTGAGCAAT
>NW_015507711.1:2903-5819 GCF_001515645.1 Sinocyclocheilus grahami | reverse complement strand
TTTTTAAGAAATTCACGGAAGGACGAGCCCCCATTTGTCAGTAATTAACAATCGGTCCCTATAGATTCTCTTTGCCACCTGGAAAATTCTCAGTCCCTCAAAGTGTATAACGGCCGGGAAGCAAGAAAACACACATTCAATGGTATTCTCAATACTTCAACTTTATTCATAGATACAAAGATATTATATAGGCATATGTCGAGGGGAGTTTCAACCCTTTAACCAATGAGGATATAGATGACATACATATAGGATGTTGGCCAAGAATATGTGTTATACAAAATGGCCACATGTACAGGAAAATATGGACATATTAGGAATAAACTTGGCGAAGGATGCTGAACTATCTTCATAGTTCATCACGAACCCCATTACCTTAGAGTCCTAGCTTTCATCCTCATTTGAACATTTGAACCAAGAAAAGCTAATGCATACATGTGCGCATGTGTACCTCGAATACGAGTAAGAGATATTAAAACATAATATAAGAGAGAGAGAGAACAGATGGAGGAGGGGGAAATCAGAAGAGAGACAACAGTGCGCTGTACAGGGAGGGCGAGTGAGAGAGGGAAGAAAAGGAGGGTGAAAACATTGAAAACATCTGGAACCAATAAAGACAGAGAGTGTTTTCTAACACTGACCAAATTATATTTTCTATCCCCTAACCCTAACCTACCCCTTACAGAAAACCTGTTTGCATTGTTACACTTTCAGATAAGTGATGTTTATAAACAAATTTCGGGAGGAGCACGCACAGATAATTAACACGGCCAGTTCATCATTAGTGATTACACCATTTATCCAATCAGTGCAAGAGAAAACTCCTATAAATAACCAAGTACGTCCTACCTTCGTTATCGCTCAACTTTCAGCATTCGGTTCGCTCCTTATGCCTTTTTACCACAGACCCAATTTCCCGTCCAACGAAATGGCCACATGTACAGGAAAATATGGACATATTAGGAATAAACTTGGCGAAGGATGCTGAACTATCTTCATAGTTCATCACGAACCCCATTACCTTAGAGTCCTAGCTTTCATCCTCATTTGAACATTTGAACCAAGAAAAGCTAATGCATACATGTGCGCATGTGTACCTCGAATACGAGTAAGAGATATTAAAACATAATATAAGAGAGAGAGAGAACAGATGGAGGAGGGGGAAATCAGAAGAGAGACAACAGTGCGCTGTACAGGGAGGGCGAGTGAGAGAGGGAAGAAAAGGAGGGTGAAAACATTGAAAACATCTGGAACCAATAAAGACAGAGAGTGTTTTCTAACACTGACCAAATTATATTTTCTATCCCCTAACCCTAACCTACCCCTTACAGAAAACCTGTTTGCATTGTTACACTTTCAGATAAGTGATGTTTATAAACAAATTTCGGGAGGAGCACGCACAGATAATTAACACGGCCAGTTCATCATTAGTGATTACACCATTTATCCAATCAGTGCAAGAGAAAACTCCTATAAATAACCAAGTACGTCCTACCTTCGTTATCGCTCAACTTTCAGCATTCGGTTCGCTCCTTATGCCTTTTTACCACAGACCCAATTTCCCGTCCAACGAAAAGACCTATACTGGGGATTTTTCAGATCCTCCGCTGCAATTTGCCAGCCCCATGATCACGCCTTCTACGCCAGACACGGCCGCAGAGCACCAGGCTTCATCGCGGCCGCTGCTCTTCTCGACAAGCCACACGCTCTGGCCAATAGACCGTGCAAAGCCCCGAGCTCACCTCGCTCTACACTACCATCATCCCGCACAAGACCCTGCTCTCCTCTAGCGCTGGGTCGCAGCAGCAGCAGGCCTTCAATGAGCCTGGGCCGTGCCCCAGATCTCACCGCAGCAAAGCCTCACTCACTTCCCGCTGCGGCTCAGCCTTTCACCGTGGCTCTTCCGGCCACAGCGCCGTACGCAGCCGGGCCTCCAGGTCTCTTAGCGGACACTAGCTCAAGGCTGCCTCCGCGAACGGCACAGGCCGTGTTGCAAATTAATTAATTTTCAGGTGAAGTTGCTAAAGGCAGGTTTTCGAGACTAAGGTTTGTTAAACGACGTTATGACATAAACGGATGTTGATGCCATTTTGTAACCACGAAGCAAACGTTTTTTCACTGAAATGTCTGAAAGAGTTACATTCGCCTTACTGTGCATGTATAAAACCTCACTGAGATGATACAGACATAAATTTCATGCAATTCTTCTGGCAGGATCAATTCATTTATGGAAGTATTTCACCATTTACTGACATGCTCACGGCGCACTCACTCAGAATTGATCTAAAAGGCAACTGCCCTCGTGTTTTGCCGCAGGACAGCAATCGTGAGTAAATTCTGTCGTCTTTTTAGGTCTGTAATATGAAGAGCGTGCAAAGTAAATATCTTTAGCAACAGTGTGAAAGTGAATAGCACATAACTGCAAAATTAGCCTTACTAATTTAGTAATAATAAACATGTCTATTGGTACAATGCAGTGTTGCCAGACGTACGATAATTTTGACCTCTGTACGATCAATAATGGAAAAAAAAATTAATGTACGATAATGTACGATAATTTTATGACAATTCAAATGATGGTAGTTGTAGTCATAGGGCTTCTATATTCATACACGAAATCGGCTCATTACAGACACTCTAAATGAGCTCATGAACACCTCAGTGTGTTAAGAATGCATGAGGGTGCCCTGCTTTATTCAATTCAGTTCAAGTTTATTTGTATAGCGCTTTTCACGATACAAATCGTGGCAAAGCAACTTTACAACAAATTAAGTTTCTACAATATTTAGTGGTAGCTTATCAGTGGTGACTGTCAGTTAATGTACATATGGCAGAAATGTACGGAAAAATCAATTAAAGACATAATCAAACAGATGATGAACATCATTAACAGCAATTATTATATGATGCAATCAA
>NW_015507711.1:0-2870 GCF_001515645.1 Sinocyclocheilus grahami | reverse complement strand
AAGCTTGTGTAAATCCTAGTCCGTGGCAAAAACAGAGAAACAAATTGAGACATAATTAGCGTATCTGCTGTTCCAACCAATAAAAATTGATTTGTTTAACCCAAACTAAAGAATAATAATGTATCAGTGAAGAAATTCATAAAGTCATTACTATTAAACTGTAAGGGAATATTTAGATCGGGCGTCCGGTTATTTGTTAATCTAGCCACTGTGCTAAATAAAAAGCTTGGATTGTTATGGTTATTTTCTATGAGTTTGTGGATATGCTTGCCCCTGGCAGCTTTTAGAGCCTGTCTATAGCTGGACATACTGTTTTTCCACGCAATTCTAAAAACTTCCAAGTTAGTTTTTCTCCATTTGCGCTCAAGACTACGAGTTTTTTTCTTGAGAGAATGGGTATTACTGTTGTACCATGGCGCAGTACGTTTTTCTCTAACCTTTTTCAATTTGATGGGGGCAACAGCTTCTAATGTATTAGAGAAGATAGTGCCCATGTTGCTAGTTATTTCATCTAGTTCATGTGTACTTATTGGTACACAGAGCAGTTGAGATAAATCAGGCAGGTTATTTGTGAATCTGTCTTTGGTGCCTGGAACAATAGTTCTGCCCGGACGATAACACGGAGCCATATAGTTAATATCAGTAATACGCAGCATGCACGATACAAGGAAATGGTCAGTAACATCATCGCTTTGAGGTACGATATCTATATCAGTAAGATCAATTCCATGCGATATAATTAAATCTAGCGTATGATTAAAACGATGAGTGGGCCCGGTAACATTTTGCTTGACTCCAAAAGAGTTTATTAGGTCAGTAAACGCAAGTCCTAATGCATCATTTGTATTATCAACGTGAATATTAAAATCTCCGACAATTAGCGCTTTATCAACAGTAACCAATAGGTCTGAGAGGAAATCTGCAAATTCTTTAAGGAAATCTGTATACGGCCCTGGTGGTCTATACACAGTAGCAAGAGATACGATACATCTCTTTTGCATATCTGACAGTGTAACATTAAGCATAAGTATTTCGAATGAGTTAAACCTGTATCCTGTCTTCTGAGTAACATTGAGAATATCACTATATATTGTTGCAACACTGCCACCATGACCAGTCTGACGGGGCTCATGCTTATAACAGTAGCTTGGTAGAGTAGACTCATTTAGACCAATATAATCATTTGGTTTAGCCAGGTTTCAGTCAAGCAAGAGTACATCAAAACTATTATCTGTGATAATTTCATTTACAATAACTGCTTTGGGTGAGAGTGATCTAATGTTTAGAAGCCCAAACTTAAAAAATTGTTTTTGTTCATTTATTTTAAATTTTTCTGGTTTAATCACGATCAGATTTTTTCTAGATCCTGCATTAAATTTATATTGTGAGCTAACTATTCGGGGAACAGAAACAGTCTTTATAGATTGTACAGCGCAAGTACTTCATTTAATCATTTAAGCGGGTAGAACAAAAGTCATCAGGGCACTTATTTGAGATTTGACTTACTAGTCATATGGTGCTTAGCATCCTGGAGATGTTGTCCGACAGGAGTTCCGCTCCGACTCAGCAGTTTCTGTTCTTTACACCATGACAATAACCATTCACTTAAAGCAAAAAGTCTACTGAACCTTTTGTGTCCTCGTCGATACGTGGGAAGCGGTCCTGACATGATGATCGTCATCGCGGGCGATGTGCTGCGCACCGTCTCGATCAGGCTCCTGAAGTCCCTGTTCAGTGTCTCTGTCTGCCGCAGCTTGGTGTCGTTAACCCCCGTGTGAAGCACGACCTCTCCGGTGCTCTCGTCGCCCTTCAGGATTGCGGGTATCTGCGCAGAAACATAGAGAACACGAGCACCAGGGAAACAGTGAGTGAGCACTTTACCTTCAGCTAACGTAGCACGGACGTGCCGGACGATGGAGTCTTCAATGATCACAACGTCACGTTCTGTCTCGCGGAGGGGAGCGAAGTGGTTCCGGTTGGAGATCTTGAAGACCGGAGGTGGTGGAGAAGGAGAGGTCGTCACCTGGGGCCTGGCTCGCGTCTTTCGCTGCGGGTGAACCCAGGGTCAATGGTGTCCCGGCGCCGGAGTGAAGGACATCTGGGAAGATCGTGTCCTGGGTGCACCGGGCCTGTGCAGAGAAACACATGGAGTAGAGGTGGTGGGAGAGTTAGCAGCGAGCTGTATACTTACCCCGGACTTGTGAGCGTCAGACCGGGATGTTGCCAGCGCGGCTCTCCGCTCTCTCAGCTGGGTCTGCCTCTCCACCAGGTCGCGGACCTGCTTCTCCAGCTCAAACGTGTCCTCGCCTGCACTCAAAGGTAGACACACATCTGCCATTAAAGCAAGTAACAGTGAGTAAAACAATGGTAATGTGTGTGAATAGAGTATTAGCAATGTAAGTGAGATTAGCGGCAACCACGCTGGCAATGGTAACGGGCTATATGCTATTATTGGACTCGGGAAATCAAAATAGAACTAGTTATAACAAGGCACTCTGATTGTTTTTGTTGTAGAATACAATAGGGGATATATTCACACGTTATAGAAACGAAAATAATGGTATAGAATTGATTTTAAGAAAAAAAAAATAGACAATAAAGAATTAACTTGACGGAGCTGAAACTCAAAACACACAGCAGCAACAAAATGCCCTTCCCATGGCTTTAAAGCCAATGTGCACTATGTTGCGGTCCATGATGGCAAGAACCCCCTCAACATCTGGCAACACACAGGTATTTCGATGACAGCGGCTCAGATGTGGAGTTAACAGCTGAAGTCTGTCTACACTGGATCTGACAAAGTGAGTGTTAAAAATAATTTTAATACGTTGTAAGGGAAACAGGTCAATAATTTAGCTCAAAGGGAATCA
>NW_015507710.1:49892-50691 GCF_001515645.1 Sinocyclocheilus grahami | reverse complement strand
CACTGCAAATCCTCTTGATATGAACCACAATGAAGTGCCTGAACATGCAGAAGTGGCCGAATTAAAGAAACAAATCGCTAAATTTCAGAGCCAGCTTGCTAAGCAAAAGAGCAACCCAACAAGACAAAGTGAGTTGCCCTCAAACGACGCTGTTCTTGAGCTAAAGCAGCAAGTCACAGAGCTCCAGAGTCAGATGACAAAGCTCAGAGTACAAAAGAACCAAGAGTCAAATAGCAATTCAAGTAAATCGAAGCAAACGAGCACACAAGTTCGCAAAGACCCTCCTACAGCTGACCATAGGCAACCTCACAGGCCTAAGCCAGGCTATTGCTTTCGATGCGGTGAAGATGGACATGTTGCTTCAATTTGTGAAAATGATCCAAACCCATCCCTTGTAGCTGATAAGAGAAAGCAGTTGAAAGAACGCCAAGTCCTATGGGATAGCCAGTATGGTTCAAATGCTTCTGAAACTTTAAACGCCGCCCAGCCCTGGTAGTGAGACGTACGAGGGCTGTCTCTTGTCAGAATAGTCTCAAGAAACCTGTGCACATGAGCAACTTGAAGTCCCATGGAAAAAGACGTCCAATTGATCTTCCCAAAGGATTAATCGGCACAAAGTGCACTGCTCAAGTAAACATTGAGGGGAACCCTTGTTCTTGTCTACTCGACACTGGCTCTCAAGTGACAACCATTTCGCAGTCGTTTTATGAGCAGAATTTGATTGGGCTGAACATAACATCTCTAGACAACCTGCTGGAAATAGAAGCAGCTAATGGTCAAGCAGTACCCTACCTGGGGT
>NW_015507710.1:46080-46579 GCF_001515645.1 Sinocyclocheilus grahami | reverse complement strand
AATCTACACGATAATATGGGTCACATGGGAATAGAACGGACCCTTGATCTCATCCGGTCCCGATTCTATTGGCCCAGAATGGCCATGAGTGTTGAAAATAGAGTCAAGACCTGTAATCGCTGTGTGTGCAGGAAAACATTACCAGGAAGAGCCGCTCCCTTAGTGAACATCCAAGTTACCCGGCCACTAGAATTAGTGTGCATGGACTTTTTGTCATTGGAACCCGACCGTAGCAACACCAAAGACATCTTGGTAATAACAGATTTCTTCACCAAGTATGCAGTCGCAATTCCAACCCCAAATCAAAAAGCCCGAACAGTTGCTAAAACACTGTGGGAACACTTTATAGTTCATTATGGTATGCCTGAGAAACTCCACAGTGATCAAGGACCTGACTTTGAGTCCAAAACAATCAAAGAACTTTGTGAAATCGCTGACATTAAGAAGGTCAGAACTACACCGTACCATCCTAGAGGGAACCCGGTCGAGCGTTTCAACC
>NW_015507710.1:44047-45426 GCF_001515645.1 Sinocyclocheilus grahami | reverse complement strand
TTCCCTTTGAGCTAAATTATTGACCTGTTTCCCTTACAACTCTCATTGCATACATATATTGGCGCTAAAGATGCTGCATTTACAATATCAAATATACTGGCAAGTAATTATACTGGCAAATACACTACAATCTCAGGAAGAAGGTTCATAGCTGCTGATTAAGATTTATTTAGTTTTAAGCAGTTGGATTGGATCAGGTTAAAATATGCAAAAGATTCAGAAAAAAATAAGACAACATTTACATTGCAAACTGCAGGGTACTTGCAGAATATGCCTATCCAATTTAGGATCAGAAAAATCTAATGAACACTCTGAGTCTGAGTGGTGATTATTCCAAACACAGAAGACTAACGGCATTCAAAAATGAGCTGAACAGGAAAGCAGGTGAAAATCAGGATAGTTTGCATGATGAAACAACTGAAGCAAATGTGCAGAACAGGAGCAATCAATGTAGATCATATGTGTGATAACTTACTAATCAAGATCCAAATTACTGGGTCTGTGAGACCTCTGGAGTCATAATATTTAAAACCCTCAATGTAATAATTCTAAGACTGAAATAGGGAAAAAAACAATAATAAAAAAAACCAATCCTGAAACATCCATTTAACTGGGCCTCTCTGTCTCTGATGAGGCTATGCATTTGGATCTGTTGTATAACAATTCAGAAACAACATGCCATGCAGGTGTAACACAGGTCAGAATTGAGCTGATCAGAAATAATAAATGTAATTTGAAATAATTATATTTTCATTTAAAATACCCAAAAAGGGTGATATGATGTGTTATGAACGGGAAAAAATAGTTAATAACAAATAAATGCAAACGTAATATTTTGTTATATGACGGGCGCTGTGTATGACGTCACAGAGATGAGACGGAATACTGAAAAAGAGAGCACGCGCTCGCAAAAATCGCGGGTGTTATTGAAGCGGATTGAAAGTGTGATAGTTGATGATATTGAAGTGGACGATAGCCGATTGTGGACCCTGTAAAATTCCGATGCGGTTGATTTATTGTGTTGAAATCCCCCGGATTTGGTGAGTTTCAAAATAATATAATGCTCAGTCCTCTGAAATGAAGTGTTTATGAGTTCTATTCATGTTCAAAGTGTTTATATGAGTTTAGATGCATTTATTTGGTTAGTTGATATGTGTAATGTATTGAAACGGGGTGCATTATAATTCTGAAGAGCTAAACAATGCTCATCAGCAGAGTATTATCATTTATGTAAATGAATGGTTATGTGTGACAAGAAAAATGTTAAGATGGTATTTTTCACCCAGTTGTGATAATGTATGCAAGATATGTTGTGTTTAAAAGTTATATTAATTGTCTATGATGTGTATGGCACTGTTTGTATGAACAGGTCAGGTTTT
>NW_015507710.1:22578-41680 GCF_001515645.1 Sinocyclocheilus grahami | reverse complement strand
TGTTGATGATATTGAAGTGGGCGATAGCTGATTGTGGACCCTCCGATGCGCCGATGCGGTTGATTTATTGTGTTGAAATCCCCCGGATTTGGTGAGTTTCAAAATAATATAATGCTCAGTATGAAGTGTTTAAGTGTTTATGAGTTCTATTCATGTTCAAAGTGTTTATATGAGTTTAGATGCATTTATTTGGTTAGTTGATATGTGTAATGTATTGAAACGGGGTGCATTATAATTCTGAAGAGCTAAACAATGCTCATCAGCAGAGTATTATCATTTATGTAAATGAATGGTTATGTGTGACAAGAAAAATGTTAAGATGGTATTTTTCACCCAGTTGTGATAATGTATGCAAGATATGTTGTTTAAAAGTTATATTAATTGTCTATGATGTGTATGGCACTGTTTGTATGAACAGGTCAGGTTTTTGTGAAAGTCTGGAATAAGCTGTGATACTGAGATGGCGAGCCTCCCAGTCTAAGAGCCGAAAAGGAAAGAAGAGAATTCACGTTCTGTTGAGTGATCTGTGCCTTGTCTACCCTCACAAGTGGAAATCATTTCAGCCTTATTGGTATTTCTCATCGATTACCTCAACGTTGCACAGAACTGATTTTTGCACTACTGAATGTTTACACCATAGACAATTGCACATGTTATACAAAGATCTTTTTGCATTTTTCATCATTCGGATCCATAGGATTATTTTCTTTGCACACATACTTGAACTTTGTTCCATTGATTTGAGAATGGTTTATCCTCAGTGAACTATTGACAAGTTGTATTATTATTTTTGTGTTCTTAATGTGATCTGTTTATTGGAAAGTGTATATTGTGTTGTAGGTTAAAGGCTTTAATTTAACCAATTTAATAAGAAACAAAGCGCCAAAATTAGAGATTATAAAGTAACACCAAACTAAAATTGAGTTTAAATCAAATTAAACACAAATTAATATACCAGGAAGGACGATCTATGAGCCAAAGAGACAAACATAATATGAATATGAACAATATATACCATAATTAGGTTAAGTAACTATAAAGGAGCTCAAACCCTAAATGTTTTAAAGGGGAAGAGGTGAAAGGGACAATTTCATTGTTATACATTTTTATTGTTTCATTGTCATTTTCAATTCATATGTACGTTCATTTAAATCTTCCTAATAAGTAAATGAAAATCAATCTTGGTGGAAGTTATTCTCACTGGTCTGTCTGTTTCTTGTTAATGTGCATACTTTTATTCTTGCCCTCTGTAGCGAACCTAGCATTCTGGTCCAATTCAGTGTTTCTAATATACTGATAGCATTACCTGTTACACAATCCATCTTGGATGCTTTTTGGTCGGCCATGATGAATTTATTCTGTGAGCAATTTTATTCACTTACTTAAAAACAATTAAAGCTTTTATTAGGCTATTGCCATGACTGGAGTCTCGCATGTGATTGCTTTTAAACATATTTTTCAACTGTATTATTGATTTGTTCCTGAGCGCACTTTTAAAAACAGAATTTTCCAAATAAATATCTGTTTGTGTGAGCAGTTTTTCACACCAAACTGATAATATCTACCCTGAGCACAATCGTACATAATCCTATTGCATTTTCTGCCATCTTCTCTCAAATACACCATGTCTGTTTCTTGTTAATGTGCATACTTTTATTCTTGCCCTCTGTAGCGAACCTAGCATTCTGGTCCAATTCAGTGTTTCTAATATACTGATAGCATTACCTGTTACACAATCCATCTTGGATGCTTTTTGGTCGGCCATGATGAATTTATTCTGTGAGCAATTTTATTCACTTACTTAAAAACAATTAAAGCTTTTATTAGGCTATTGCCATGACTGGAGTCTCGCATGTGATTGCTTTTAAACATATTTTTCAACTGTATTATTGATTTGTTCCTGAGCGCACTTTTAAAAACAGAATTTTCCAAATAAATATCTGTTTGTGTGAGCACAATCGTACATAATCCTATTGCATTTTCTGCCATCTTCTCTCAAATACACCCATTGTCCCTTACAATAACATGTATCATGAGTATCCTGAAGCATGCTGTCTTCTCAGCCAGTTTTAAAAAGTCCACTAGGATGAACAACATTTACAGGTGTTCCCAAACAGTACCATTCATTTTCTAAATTAAGGTCTCAGATACAGGTACACAAGCAGAGCTTGGCAGCAGAACAAGATATTAATAATAGATTAGATATAAGATTGATTGTTCTTCACATAGCTTACATTTCACATGTGATCAACACTACAAATTTTTTTTTTAAAGATCTTTTATGGTGTCTTACCCTAAGCTGAAGGATAAAAGATAGATTGTGCGTATGTGTTTTAATTGAGCATTTGCATTTAGGTCATGAGGTATGACAAGCAGAGCTTGGCAGCAGAACAAGATATTAATAATAGATTAGATATAAGATTGATTGTTCTTCACATAGCTTACATTTCACATGTGATCAACACTACAAATTTTTTTTTTAAAGATCTTTTATGGTGTCTTACCCTAAGCTGAAGGATAAAAGGTAGATTGTGCGTATGTGTTTTAATTGAGCATTTGCATTTAGGTCATGAGGTATACAAGCAGCTGGCCTACCCTGCAGGAGTCATTAGAACGGAGGCTCTTCCCTTTGTCAGACACGAGAGATTGCACGGCTTAACCCTGAGTCTCACTACAGGCACAATCAGTAACAAAAGTCTATACCTGGGCGGCTTCCTAACTTCAATGCCTGTGCCTCGCGCTACCAAAGTGGAGGGGGCTTAGAGTTTGACTCGACTTTTATGATTGAGGCCCTTCATCTTCCCTATTCTACATGCCATAGATTATACAAACATGAATGCATGAAAGCTGGTGAAATGCTGAAAGACATGCTTAGTGACTCAGCCGTTAGCCATTTATAGCGCCTGAATCGTTTTGTTATTTCTTTCACCCTCTTGAGTCGTTCCTTTCCCTGCTCTTCCATCAATGAATGCATCAACAAAAGGGTGAAGCTCAATTGCTGGCCTAATCTCTCCAGTGGGGATGAGAATTGATTTATGATCTTGTAGCTTTGCTGTCTTTTTCATTTGCCCCTATTCTACTCTATAGTTTTTAACACCAAACTTATTAAAGCCCTTAATAAGCAATGTAACGATTGTTAAATATAAAAACAAAATATATATTGTGTGTTTGATTGGTCCAGACGCTACAGCAATACCTGACTTAATTAGTCCATTCTAACTATAAAACAATTGACTATACTGATTTTTGACAACCACAGCAGCTATTGATACTTCACATTTTCTCATTTCTGCTAGGGAAGCTAAAGAACACCCTTGAAAGTGGGGGTAGTTTTCCCACAAGGTCTAGATATGTAGAAATGAAACAGAATTATGGAATTTCCCCTGCAAATAAAACCTGAGTGGACTTAATGGGAGTGACCGTAACACAATTAACCTTATCATTTGTCACTACAAATGATGTCCGCAGGGATTTTAAAATTGACAAACCTGTCATCGGCACTCATCCTACAGCTATGATGAAAATTACGTCTTTGTCTTAAAGGATGATAGTTGGGTAGTCTCTACATCATTCACGGGGTCACTGGTGAACCATTGCCATAAGGAGTTACTTGAAAGCCTATAATGACAGATTAAAAGATTCTCCAGCTGTATTTATTACAAGCAGACAGCAGGAAGTTGTCTTATGAATGCATGAAATCATTGATTCCCCTTCAAGAACTCGAGCTGCATCGAAACACTACAGGCCTCCAACATGACCATGCTCTGAATCACATGTGTAATCAGTCCAATGGATGGGCAAGACGTCATGGGCCGGGTGACGTAGCGACCAGGAAGCATAAAAGCACGTGCGGTGAAGTCGGCGTCAGCTTTCTGTCATTCAGCAAGCGCTCTGTGTGTGTCAGTCTTATTTGGTGTTGTCTGTCCATTATCACTCTTTATTTTACCAATACGAGTGTAGACAAACATACAACGAGAGCAGGCAGCATCTCAGGCTGTGTGTTCTTCCCTGCCTGTGCTACACTTCGGGTGGGGATACACACAGTTTGTGTGTTGTCTGCTTGGGAGCAAAGCATGCAGAGTCAGCTCTCGAGGCAGTGTCACTGTGTATGCTTTGCTCTCCGAGGGCTCTCTTTGAGGAGGGAGTCTTCACCGGCGTTTCTCGCTGCGGCGGCCCCGCTTTCGCCGTGGCGGAGCGGCGGCTGTGCTCGTCAGGTTCGCATATGGATTCGGTGGAGAGCATGTAGACGGGCGAGTCCCTATCTTCTTCCTCACCCACCAGATCCAGCGCCCGCTCTTGGGGTTTGGAAGCCCGCGCTGCCATTCTTTCCCTCTGGTGAGAGGGCTCGACGCTCCGCCTGTCTTCCTCTGAGGAGGTTGATATGGAGGGCGTAGAAGAGCTCACCAGTTGCACATGCATCAGTTACACAAGCATATTATGCCTAATATTATAATGAGCAGCTTTACTGTGGAGCGGAGTTCGCGCAGTCAGCTCTCGGGAAAAAGAGAGGGGGCTGATTGTGTGCTGTTAAACGCTCTGCTCTCGCCGGGCATGCTCCGAGGAGTGTGTCCGTGCCTGTGATCTTGCAGTTACGGTCCCGCTGCTGCTGAGGCATGGCAGCGATTGAGATCGCGGGGATTGCACATGATCTGGTGGACGGGCTCTCCCCATCTCAACCCACATTCCCTAGATCTAGCGCTCGCTCGAGGTTCGGAAGCCCGCCCTACGGTTCTTCCCCCTCTGAGTGAGAGCTCGCTGCTTCAGCTATTTTTCTCCAAGGAGATTGATATTGTTTGTGTGACCAAGCAGCTCGCGTGCTGCCGAGGCAATGCATGTATTACATTGTAGGGATTTCTTACTATGAACGGACACTGATATCAGCCATCACGAGATTTGCTAAATCACCCAGCACATGAGTCCCATATACTTGGTCTATGTCCTGTCAGTATGGTGAACTCATCTACTCATGAGATCGAAACTAATTCGATCAGGAGACAACAAAGCTATCTTTGGTATCAGGACTAAAAGGCCCTTTCACAACATATGGATACCTTCCTGACTGCGAAGCTGTCAACTAAGCAAAACGCAAGTACAAACAAAACTCCTATCTGCTGACATTGGTGTTGAACTGGTGAATTGAGTTAAGCAGCAAAGATAAGACAATCTCTGCTTGGTATTTCTCCTAGGCTGAATTTAAACCCACTCGTGAAAACGAGTTAGGACTTAGAAAACTTCATGCAACTCCGTTGACTCATTTACTTGAATCTTTGTGTGTATGTGTGTGTATGTGTATGTTTTACGTTAGGTTTTTATGTAATCTAGATTAGCCAATAAAATTCATGTTTCATTTATAAAGAAGAAGTGTCTGGGGTCATATAATTTCAAGGTTAAAACTGTTGCCAAAAGATCCCTTGCTACTTAGCTCGTAGCTTACTTATAATAATTACCTCTGTTAAGAGCTTACAAATAATCATAATTGTGTTGACCGTGGCCAGGAAAACACATATTTAATTTGTTAAAGATACTAAGAATCACCGGCTCGCTGGACGATCCTGGATTTAAAGTGCAAACTAACAAATTTGAAATCAGTTTAATCAGGTGGACTTGGAACATTCAGATCCGAGTCCTCGCAAAACCTGAATGTAGTAATAATCATTAATTCCCTACAATTACAAATTAATAATGAATAAATTATATGTCATTACAACATCATTTTCAGTTTTTGATGTGAATCTTGCCAAGTAATTGTGGCCGTTCAGTGGGAAGACATCCTCTTCTTATACGTTTCCTCCGCGGTGCGCTGAGGCCGAGGTCAGAGAAGCTTATGCTAAGTGGTGGATCAGGATGCTATTCCATAGCCTTGAGTCCTCTGATCTCCCCTCTCCCTTGGGGGTCAAGGTTCACTCCTCCAGAAGTTGGCCTTCGGGACGGTGGGCCCACCTACTTTAGCCACTCCTGGCTCCCTTTTCTCTCTCCTTAGTTGTGCCCTTCCACACTAGGCAGGGATTTGCATGTCTGGCGGCGTGGGCATTCTCGTTCCCGTAGCATTTCGACACAACTCAAGTTCCTGAAGGGGAACGTCTCCAGGTTACGCATGTAATCATGGTTCCCTGAAGGGAACGAGATGCTGCGTCTCAGGGTCATACTTCCGGCATCCCTGTCAGCGCTTGCTTCACTCCTAGAAGCTGACGCCGGTTTCACCGCACGTGCTTTTATGCTTCCTGGTCACTACGTCACCCCGCCCGTGACGTCTCGCCCATCCATTGGACTGATTACACATGTGATTCAGAGCGTGGTCACGCTGGAGGCGTTCCCGTAGCGTTTCGACGCAGCGTCTCGTTCCCTTCGGGGAACCATGGTTACATGCGTAACCCAGAGACATTTTCTCTGAAAGCCATTTTTATCACCCATATGGCCTAGGCATTAATTGTAGGCATTAATTGAAGCTCAGGAATTAAACACTATTATAAACAATCAACACCAATGAACTACAACTTATGAATTATTTTAGCTTTGCTAAAATAATTATTGGTAACACTTTATAATAACTTTCATTTATAATTAATTAAACATTGTATAATGCTTAAAGGATCTTTAGTTCACATATATATATATATATATATATATATATATATATATATATTCACATAGCTAGAAATATGAGATAATGTTCTTGTTAATGTTTACTATTGAACTTACTAAACATTAGCTAATGATTAACATATGATTATTGAAATGCTTACAAATGTCAGTAAACTTTCAGTTCATATGATCTTCATTTGTTGGTCTTTGTTTTTTTGAGTAGACCTATATTTATACATCTAAACACATAATCTATTAATTATTTGTTCATGTTTTTGCAGTACCCAATCTAAAGTGAAAACTTTTCATCATTTGCAAATGTTTATAAATGTGTACTAATCATTAATACCTTTATGAGCAGTCTTCTCCATGGCAAAATCTGTCCTGAATGACCTGAATTTACCCTATTCACACATTTTTACTAATCATTTATTAATCATTTGTTCATGTTTTTGCAGTGGCCAATCTAAAGTTGAAACTATTCATCATTTTAAATGTTTATAAATGATTACTAATCACTTAGTGTCTTTATGGGCATTGAACTTTTAGCTAATGTAACAAGGTTTGTGTGAAGGGTGGCTGGTTAAGTTCAGCTAAATGCTTGCTAAAGACAACAGATTGTAATTTTGGTGCAAAAACATTTTTTTTATTGCCTCAACACTCATATTAGTATACTACTCTTCAGTATATCATTAAACAGGATATTCCTTGAATCATAAATAAACAGGGGGAAACAAATATATATTTTTAAAGAAAATACTTGTTCATTTATCAAAACTAAATAATATAAACATATTAAACAGTGTTCCCATATAGTAATCAAATTGGCCCTTGTACACTCTTGACCCTTTGGTTGGTCCCTTACACCTACCCATGCCACCAAATATGTCCCTAACCTTACCCGTATCATACCTCAGTAGAAGCAAAAGTGTTGTGCATTAACAAAAGCTTTTAGTCATTGTATAACATCTGTTAAAAGCATTTGTAGATTTTCAATAAGTGCTTGATCATATGGAATTGTTTAATAAAAAGTTTAATGACATTTGTAAGCATTTTAACTTACATGAAAATGATTTGTTTGAACATTATCTAATGTTTAATAAGTAAACATTAACAAGCACATTATCTCACGTTTCTAACTCTTTGAATATATATTAACTAATGATCCATTAAGCATTAAATGTTTGTTAATGATTTATTTATGAAAAGTTATTATAAAGTGTTACCTAACTATTATTTTTTGCTGTTTTCAAAAAAAAACACGAAATAAAAAGTTAGAAAAATGTCAAATCTTTAGACTTTTGATATGTTAAAAAGTGTATGATAACACCAGGGTTTATCATTTTCAACAATACAAAGGATACATCTAATACCTCTTAAAAGGCAATTTGGATAATAATGAATCTGAACATAAACAACAACAACATTGGATAAATAACAGATACTGGACTAGCATACAATACAACAACATGCAATAATATTTATTGGCATGGAAGTAATTTTGCTAAATGATTTGAGGCACTTATAGGACAGCTGTCCAATCTTAAAGTACATTTCTGTAATATCAAACAAATCCCTTTTTTAAAGGGAAAATAGAAAATTAGCATTTTAGGGATTGCATTAAACAGATACTGCGCTCAAAATAGCCTCTAAAGAGATGACCTTGCATTTGAAGCATCAGTGAGTTCTTGCTGCATTAGGTGAAGGTATAGTTTTCATCAAACCAGGGACCTTAAATTAATGTACAGTAATATGGCCAAAACTTGATAGTATTCTGCATGAGTTGCAGGCTGTTCTTCCATTTCAAAACCTCATTACTTCAACACAGTGCCACAGCTGAAGGACTGTCCACAGTGTCAGTAATAAAGATTATTTGGTGGAAACCTCTGGAGAACATTAAGGTAACCTTTTGAAATGACCTCAGATATCCTGTTTTGTACTCAATGAACTTCCATATATATTTCAAGTGCCTCAAGCAGTAAGCAAGTATTTTAAATCATTAATTTAGAACTGATTCATTTAGAAACACTGATTCATTTAGGAACGCAACAAATAAATGGGTGATTTAATTCGTAACAGTTACACACTACACTTACTAGTTCTGCCATGTAAAGATTTGCGAGTATGCTTTATTTATTTTTAGAAATGATCTTTATAAGTTCTTGATTTATTCCTTCAACAACTACTTAACTACTGTGCTGCTCGCCACAGCAATGGTTCTGCTGTGGCTTTGTTGGCAGAGCAAAAACAAAGTAAATGGCAATATTGTGGATAAAATGTAATTTACTCAATATTAACTTCTTGTTTATTGAACTGTTGTATAAACGGTTTACCAGGGTGTACTCTTTAATTATATTTGGGCATGCTTACATGCTCTTAAGCTTCGAAGAGCCCCCTTTTAAAGCGTATTAGCCTAAAGAATGAAGCAATCAGGGTTTATGCCTTTACATCACAGGAAATCTTAATGATTTTATGCACAGGCACATTCATTAGTCTGAAAAACACATTGAAGAGAATCCTTTAAATGATATCATAATGTTTTTCTCTATCTCATCCATGAGGCCCCTAACTTCTGTACTTTCCTCCTCTGTGCCTGATAAGGTTGAGTGAATGCTCAATTTATATCTCAGTGGGAAAGACTTTCCACATGTCAATGTATATTTTTTTTGCAAATTTAAACCATCTGGCAATTCAGATCTTGCATATTTCAGTCATTTGTAAAAGGAGATTGCAATTGCCCAAACACAAATACCATGTACTTGATTCGAGAATGCTGGGAATTGGGAATTCGAGAATACAATTAGAATGGGGGGGGGGAGCAGTTGTTGACATCCTCTAAATGTGATTTAGCCAAAAAACAACAACAATGTTACCGTTCTAATAGGTCTTGCAATCTCTGTGCCTGCAAAGGTTCTGCGCGATCCTCTTGCTCAATATTCTCGGAGTCTGAATCCGGCTCAAACTGATATGGCTTATAAGTTCTTGATTTATTCCTTCAACAACTACTTAACTACTGTGCTGCTCGCCACAGCAATGGTTCTGCTGTGGCTTTGTTGGCAGAGCAAAAACAAAGTAAATGGCAATATTGTGGATAAAATGTAATTTACTCAATATTAACTTCTTGTTTATTGAACTGTTGTATAAACAGTTTACCAGGGTGTACTCTTTAATTATATTTGGGCATGCTTACATGCTCTTAAGCTTCGAAGAGCCCCCTTTTAAAGCGTATTAGCCTAAAGAATGAAGCAATCAGGGTTTATGCCTTTACATCACAGGAAATCTTAATGATTTTATGCACGGGCACATTCATTAGTCTGAAAAACACATTGAAGAGAATCCTTTAAATGATATCATAATGTTTTTCTCTATCTCATCCATGAGGCCCCTAACTTCTGTACTTTCCTCCTCTGTGCCTGATAAGGTTGAGTGAATGCTCAATTTATATCTCAGTGGGAAAGACTTTCCACATGTCAATGTATGTTTTTTTGCAAATTTAAACCATCTGGCAATTCAGATCTTGCATATTTCAGTCATTTGTAAAAGGAGATTGCAATTGCCCAAACACAAATACCATGTACTTGATTCGAGAATGCTGGGAATTGGGAATTCGAGAATACAATTAGAATGGGGGGGGGAAGCGGTTGTTGACATCCTCTAAATGTGATTTAGCCAAAAAACAACAACAATGTTACCGTTCTAATAGGTCTTGCAATCTCTGTGCCTGCAAAGGTTCTGCGCGATCCTCTTGCTCAATATTCTCTGAGTCTGAATCCGGCTCAAACTGATATGGCAATAGTGACGCCATCCTTAACCATGCCTGAGCAGACGGAACTTGCTGCTTTGGCAAGGGGCGGGGCAGTACTGAAACACCGTCTAAGCTGTACGCCAATCACAACTCACTGGGACAGCTAACCAATCACAACACATTTTGTTTTTCGGAAGACGGGCCTTCATCAAACTCAGAACTAATCAAGCCGTTCATGCCAGGCTGGGGAGAAAGGTATTGTAATAATGTAAATTATGTGGAAAAAATTATGCGTTTTTCGAACCACCAAGCATGAGAGCATGTTCTAGTACACCCCCAAAACAAATTCAAGACTTTGTAAAAGAGCATAATAGGACCCCTTTAAAGGAAGTGCTAAATTCATGTCATACCCCTTTTTCATTTAAATAAAAAAGTCAGTCATTCATAATAACAAAATTGAAAGAAAGAAGTGTGTTGCATAAAAAAAGCTAAAAAAAAAGTCAAATGACAGTCAAACCAAGCCATCTGAAAACCAATTATGAAGACTGTTACCGTATATTTCTGAAGAGATAAAAGCTAAAAAATTAAAATAAAAAATGGTTACTGCAGTTATTTTCAGTCTTTGAGTTCTGAGACTGAGATAAACAGATTTCCGCATTTTAGGAGCAGATGGCTATGCATTTCATTGGACCTCTAAAATATGCTATTAGAGCAAGGAATCGTCTCTTTCACAGCGTATCCTTGCCTGTAGTGTTTGTCAAAGCCGCTAACAAACCCATGACATGAAAAGACCTTGATCATCTGGGCATGTGAGGCAAGGAGAAACATAGTGATTCAACAAAAAAATAACAAGAACACAATTTTCAGTTATTTGTATCGTTCATCATGAGTTTAACAAGCTGTTCATACCGCCACCATCCAATGTCGCTAATTCTGAACGTCAGAGGAAGGAGAGGAGAATACAAAATGAGTTCAGGGAGGATACATACTTTGGACGGGCTTGGAAATTACATTTTCCAGTGATTAAGCTATCATCCCTTGGTCTCAAAGTGCCACTGCAGGCAGATAAGATCGTAATTGTGTTAATTATACAGAACAACCTTGATTTAGATGGAGGCAGTGATTAATGTTTTAAATGAAAGAGAGAATGTATATGAAATCCGGTTTTTACACTCCCAGGGAATGTTAGAGGTTTAGGCTGCACTAATTATTTTCATGCAAAATCTGATCTAATACTGAATAACTGATTAATTAATTGTCCAAGTCAGCATTTCCTAATGAGTTTGAAGTGGGTCAATAGTTATTAAGTATGAATTTCAGAAAAATCTATCAGCTTTGTGGTCTCTACATCAATCTATATCAGTGGGTGTATTCTTCCTGAATTAAATAGCCGTCGCATCATCCTGTCTGTGTCATTGTACAGCCAGCAGTTATAACCCAGACTGTACAACAGCAGACAGTTATGTGAGCTCTATATAACTGTAAAATAAAAGGCATTTTTTCTTGTCTGGGTCTCTGAAATGGCTGTATATATAAGAAGTGGATCTGGAGGACAGTGAATGTCCCTTAATCACCAAGTTTTCAAAGTAATTTCAATGTCATCCAAAAGCACATTAAAAACACATCAGGGGCTGTTAAATCAGAACTTCCCCAGAATTCAGGGCCTTTTTTTATATTTCACAAAAGAATAGGCCGCCCATTTAGAGCTACGGATATATTAGCCACCTCATAAGATCTTCATTCGCTCACATGATGTCCTGCGCTCAAGTTCTACTAGAACACTGAAAATATTTCTGCGAGGAAATGCATGATTCTTTTTTGTTGCTCTGTTGTTGTCAAATGTCTTTGTTATATTTTAAGGCATGTTCAGTATTCCACTATAATTATTTTTGTTTAAGTCTGAAAAAATATTTTTGTGGCAGCTCTGAGCCATTGCTCCTGTGTTGTAGCATTTCAAAGTAAAAACGGGGATGCTGTGACAAGAACTGTTCCTCAGCTGAAATAGGATTTAGCCTGAATAGATTTAGTCTGATAGACTGTGCATGCAGCCAGGCCCTGGCCCTGGCATCCCATCTCTCTATGTGATTAAATGGGAACCAATCACACCTGATTTGTCAATTTATCAACATATAACATGCAGGGGCATGGGGAAAAATGTGTATGCCTGAATTAGTTTGAAGAAAGAATCTTAGAAATTAGTCATCCAGCAAGGCGGATAACACTTGATCTTTACCACAGGACCCATCGGGCATGGCAAGGGGGATACCCCCCCGTTTAATGAGGAGGTATCTGGACCGCAATGTCGCGATGGTCATGTTCCCGCAGTGAGAACATGACTCATCCATGAGCGCTGCTTCAGCGTGCTGTAAGCCCAAGATGGTCTGGTGATAGGGTAGATCAAACCGACTTGCATTCACATGCATTGTCGAGATGAGAGGTAACGTAGTGCTCCTCCTGGGTAGTGTGATTTATATAGTGTCATTATTAATAACCCAGACACTGACACTTTGACTCTGAGTGGCAACATATTTTACCACATTTTGCTATAAGTTTGATTGCATCATATAATAATTGCTGTTAATAGTGTTCATCGTCTGTTTGATTACGTCTTTAATTGAGTTTTCTATACATTTCTGCCATATGTACAGTAACTGACAGCCACCACTGATAAGCTACCACTAAATATTGTAGAAACTTAATTTGCTGTAAAGTTGCTTTGCAACTATTTGTATTGTGAAAAGCGCTATACAAATAAACTTGAATTGAATTGAACATATCAGCAACATGTGAGAAGTGAATGTGTGCTAAAGATTAAAATAAAGACAGAAAGAAACAAAGTAGAACATGTTCTGAGAAGAAGAGTTTCTTTTCAGAAAAATCTTATTGTGGAATTAACTTGAACAAGTCGATAATTTTCACTGAATGAATGTATTATTTATTTTTTAAAATAGAGATTAACTTTCATAAATAGAGAGATATCTTGTTCATCCTACTCAAACACATTATCCAAAGTGAATACAATACTGTTGTTCAGACATCATAAAAGCAGCAGAATGTTCAAGTAGACTATGAATCAATTACCAATAACTGTATGAATGTGCAACTGAAGCCAAGTCAATATTCTTTATTTAATTGTATTTTTTTATAGAAATAATAGACATTACCCAAATGCTTGTTTTAGTGCCTACACTTAAATTAAATAAAACATACATTAATAAATTAAATCTGTGTTGTGTATATTTTTACTATGCCTATAACTATATTTAGTCAAATTGATTTAGCAAAGTTTATTTGGCTACATATAAAAAACATGATATTGAGAGAGAGAAAAACAAACAATAAAACCATGCAGGCACTGATAAGAGTTGCGTGTTTTTCAGCAAACAAAGCTTCGGAGTTCATAGATTTTATACACAAACTTCGGAGTCAAACGGAACATCGCTATGTTTCCATGTTTCTGTAATAACAGCCCCCTGGCTTTACACGATGGGTAACATCCATAGACTGTAACATCGAATTCTTTTCTTTTCTTACAAAAAAGAAAGAAAAAAAACCTTGAAAAAAATCTTTTAGAAAGATATTTCACACACACACACACACTTGCATTTGTGGTTTACGGGGACTCTCCATAGGCGTAATGGTTTTATACTGTACAAACTGTATTTTCTATTGCCCTACACCAACCCTACACCTAAACCTACCCCTTACAGAAAACTACTGGCAATTTTTGAATTTCATAAAACACGTTTTTTTATGTTTTTGTTTTACGGGGAGACAGGAAGTGTCATCATAAACCATGTTGAAGTTGTAGTACCCATGTCATTATAAACATTTGTGTCCTCATAAACCATATATACCCAGTAGACAGACAGACAGAGAGACACACACACAGCTGCCTTTTACAAATATCTGCAGAACAAGGAATGGAGCTTTGTGAATATATTCAAGTGTAACTGTATTATATAAGCAAATTATTTCCTTCTAAAAGCATTGTGTTTCATGAATGGGAATGAAGATCAGGACTCCAGGCTATAAAGGCTGAGCTGTTTAAGTTGAATTTCTTGTGGTGGCAGTCAAAGTCAATATAATGGTCAATGGCCCATGCATCCTGTAGGTTCATTGACCCTAATTACACTACATGCAGCAGGTCTATGCATAAGTCTGTCATAATTTAAAAAAAATACACAGAGGGGGAGGTAACAGAAATAAATGGAATGAATGGAGGTACAATTAAAGAATGTAGCCTTTGTCAGAGGCAGAAAGGTCAAGACAATACATGTAGCTAAATTAGAGATGAGGTAGGAATTAATTTAATGAGCCAAACAACCTTTATTTATGGTCACCAATGGACTTATACTAATAATTTCTAATTAATAAAACTGTTGAAGTGTTGTCGCGTATCATTTGCTAAATTAAATAATTGCGTAAACATAACTCTTAATACTTTCTTTTTTTATATAGTTTATTTCATAACTGATAATGATCATACAAATGATATTCTTCAAAAGATTTTTCCCACATATATTTTCTTTTCTTTTTCTCACTGATTGCATCCATATCACTTATAACATTTAACTGAACAAATTAATTGAGTCTCTTTTCCTACATTTTTAATATATTCTTGCTAATATGCAAGATTAGATTATTTATTTATTTGCTCATTAGGAGACTAATGTTGCGCTGCTATTTTTGATTCAAATCTTTTCTAATTGTTAAACTGTTAAACAGAATCTTTTAATGGTTCGCCAAGTTTATCAGAAGCTTTTATCAATGGCTCCCTAGAAGAAACACAAGCATGCGATAGCGCATCAGCACTGATCTAATGCTAATGCTGCTGGAAAGTGGACAGGGCCAATTGAACATTAGTGCTATCCCTGCTTAAATGGTCATGTAAAGATCAATTTCATCCTTGAGAAGTAAAAGTGTGTCATATCTCATTACATCTTTATGCAGATGCATTTGTATTATCCTCGGGCCTGCGGGTTTCAGATTCAGTGCTGACGTATTCTCATTTGAGAACCAAAACGATAAACCTTAACAAATGAATGTTTAATATCATGTTCGTGTAATGCAAATTGTATTTTGTTTTATTTTGCCCGTGACCTATTAGATTGTAGCACTCTGTATGAAACGGGAGATCCATCATAATCAAATGCCTTGCATATTAAAATGCATGAAGTTGTTTAAAGATATGGTGTATCATGAATAACTGCAGCAAACTTTAAAACAAGACACATCAGGGTCAGGAAGGTTTGTTTCTTAAATAATAATAATATTGGATTTAATATATATATATTTTTTAATAAAACTACCATATGCCATAATGTAGAATTTAATCAGAACCACATTCTATGGAACCATTCAACTTCAGACAACTGAACAAGTCTGTTAAAAAAAAAACACAAAAAAACACAATTTTCAAAACTGATTAACTACTACTCAAAATGTAGTTAAGTAGCATCACTAATTAGTTACTCCCCAATACTGATTCACATACACAGCATTAGACATCAATCTGTCCATTAAATAAGTGTCAATCACCGTGAAAACCAATGGCTTTTGCAGTTCAACTGAATTTTAAAATCGTTCCCTGAAGCTCATCTCTTCTGAAACGCATTGACTTGATTGGCTGCCCTTAAAAGTGCTCTGGAGTATCTGATCACAGCAAGAGAGAGAACTGTGTTTGATTCAATAACAGGAGATAAAGATTCACCTCCTGGCCTTCTGAGAGGTTTAGAAAGTGAGTAACAGAGGCTTATTTTCACTGTATTACTCCTAGCTCTTGGGATGCTATTTGAGTGCACTAAATGGTCAACACAGAAAGACTTTGGCACACAAATGTTTTCAGAAATTTCAAGCAGCCCAAAATGTGCCACATTATGGGGTTGTTTACCCAAAAATTAAAATTCCCCCATGATTTACGGTTTTAAATATGGATATTTTTCTTAAACACATCACTTCACTTCAGAAGGTCTTTCTTTACCCCCCAGGAGCCGGAACAACTTGAGGGAAACAAAGGATGACAGAATTTAAATTTTTGAGTGAAATATCCCTTTAATATTATTCAAAAAATTAGCTTGAAATTTCATGCCTCGACTGTCTGCTTAAAATTGTCTAAAATCTGTGTTTAAAAGAAAATATGACTCGCAAATTCAAGCTGCTTTAGACTTATGAGGAAAACAAGTGGGCTTTGGTGGTGCTTCTGTCATCATAACACTGGCCATATGGCCAGTAGGCAGAGTGAACAGGATATGATGCGCTCTCTGATGTCTTTGTACTTTCTGCATCTATTCAGTGCTTTGTGAATCAAGGCTTTGATTGCCTTTGGATATGAATGGTACAAACCACTTTGGGCTGAAGTCTTGTTGGATGTGCTTGTCTAATACTCTGCCATGGCTGGTGGCCATTTTAAGCAAACTAATATGGCACACCATTTGATAGCTGGCCCCCAGAAGGACACACTCCAGCTGTTGTTTGAACCACTTCTATGAGGCGAGCTGCATGTCCATGCACTTCATTAACCTCAGTCGTAAATTGGGGCCAAATTAGGTAAACACAAAGTTTGAGGAAGCAAGACATTTTCACAAACTCATGAGTTCATGCATGGTGTCAAAAAATTGCAAGGTATTTTTACAGCATAATTTGGTGCCTGTGTGATGTCAAAACCATGACCTAAAAATGTAGCAGCTGGTTTTGCATTGATTTTAGAAGTACTCATTTGTTGAATAACTATCACTGAAAAATAACTTTCACTTTAAACTTGAAAAAAAAAATATATATATATATATATATATATTAAACAAAATCAAAGAAGCAGCTTGTCTGATGAAATAATAATCATAACTTTTGATTTGTTCTCCAAATAAAAAGAGAAGAGTTAAAGGGTTAGTTCACCCAAAAATTAAAATTCTGTCATTAATTACTCACCCTCGTGTTGTTTGAAACCCGTCAGACCTTCGTTCATCTTCGGAACACAATTCAAGATATTTTTGATGAAATCTGAGGGCTCTCTGACCCTCCCATAGACAGCAAGGTAACGACCATGTTCAAGGTCCAGAAAAGTACCAAGATGATCAACAAAGTAGTCCGTGTGACATCAGTGGTTTAACTGTAAAGTTACAAAGCTACGAGAATAAATTTTTTGCGCAAAGAAAACAAAAATAATGACTTTATTCCACATTTTCATCTCTACTGCGTCACTTGTGAAAGCGCGCTCACGACAGTATCATGACGTGAGCGAAATGTTTTCTAATGTAATATATTTTAAAATGTAGTTTATTCCTGTGATGGCAAAGCTGAATTTTCAGTAGTCATTACTCCAGAACAACAAAAAGAACAACAATTATTTGATATAGAAATATTATGTAACATTATAAATGTATTTAATACTGAATGTACTGTATATATTGATCAATTTAATGTATCCTTGCTAAATAAAAGTATTTCTTTAAAAAAAACGTTATTGTCCACAAACATTTAAACAATACTTTCTCTGTGTGTGTTTGTGAGAAGAGTTCAGATGCAAAAGCCTCTAAGTGCCGTCTGAAATTTTCATCTAAAATTAGCATTTGTATCAGGCTCCTATATTTAAGTTCATTCTGTAGCGAATCAGCTCAAAGGGGAAATACAGTATTAATAATTATTCATAACTAGTTATAATTAATTATAAAGTATTCACTTGACCTCTCGGGGTCAACTGTCTGTCAATTCTAAGAACGTAAATTTCCTGGTTAAGGGAAATAACTTTCTTACTGTACAATACTACTCATGTACTAGCATGTAGCAGAAATCTGCATGATTAGGGACTACGATTACAATGAGCAAACAATGAACAACCTCGGGTGTGATACAAGTAAGACTTTATTAACTTCATAAACACTTAAACTAGTCTAACATACACCTACACATACACGCACACAGACACGCATACAGTTGGTATAGGAACAGGATTAAAGCTTAGGCAGTAAAGAGAAAAGAAATAAAGCATGAAGCTATGGGACCATTGGATATTCAGGAGATCCACAGCCTGAAGGAAGCATCAGATTCTTAGTTCAAACACACCTTTGTAAAAAGGTGCAAATTATACTTAATGTATCAATTAATAAGACTAAGTTTGATACTTGCACATCTTGTCTGTCTGACAGAGTCCTGATGCAATCTGAAGGCTCAAATTGATCTTTGCTGAAGTTGGTTGATGGAAAAGAACCAGTTTGAGTCAGATTATCTTGGTGAATGGAAAGTCAAGGCCCGAGGCCTGGTGCAAACTTAGGGTGTCCTTAGGAGCGTTGTAGCTCACATCTTTTCAGAATCTAACAGAACCACAGACAGGAGGCGGGTCACTGATGTGAGGCCTTTAAGGCCCGACGTCTTGTCTGTCTGAAAGAGATTCCTGATGCAACCTGAAGGCTCAAGTTGATCTTTGCTGAAGTTGGTTAGTGAAAAAGAACCAGTTTGCGTCAGAGGATCTCGGTGAATGGAAAAGTCAAGGCCGAAGCCGGGCGCGAACTTAGGATTTCCTTAGGAGCCTTCTAGCTCACATCCTCATCTTCTCAGAATCTAACAGAACCGCAGACTGGACGCGGGGTCATTGATGTGAGGCCTTTAAGGCCCGACAAGATTCACGCCTCTCAGGATGAACTTTTCCAATGAGAAAGGCTGAAATTCCAAGCGGAATTTTTGTGTGAAAGCATTGTAATTTGCATATGGAACTTGAATCGAACTTACTAAAGATTCTCAGAACACTAATATATTGCCTATGTACCAACATATAATATA
>NW_015507710.1:15767-22563 GCF_001515645.1 Sinocyclocheilus grahami | reverse complement strand
GTTACAGAGTATTTGTTAAATATAACTAACAAAAACTATATTGTGTGTCTGATTGGTCCAGACGCTACAATTCATTTCACTTTAATGGCATAGAAAAGGACCTATATAATGTCATTAAAGTAAAATTACTGAACCTAAACATAAGAGCCTGATGAAAATGCTAATTTTAGAAGAAAATGTCAGATGGCACTTAGAGGCTTTTGCATTTGAACTCCTCATTTATATTATGTTTTCTGTGAGAGTTAGTGTTATAATTATCTGTATATTAAACAACAACAAAACCTCTATGGAATGTCCTCATTTAGAGAAGTAAGCATGTGTATGCATCTTAAACTTCTGCCATTGTCATTCTTACTTTGACTTCAAGATGTCATATAATGTGTATGTGTCATGCTTTGTGCGTGTGTTTGTATCACTGCAGAGTGGGACAGAAATTGGCAAGATCTCGAAAGTCACATTATTCATAGAGCAACAGTGCAGTGCAGCTCGAGGCCAGAGTAGCAGCCAACTGTTCGCAAGCATCTCTCCGCAAGATTAATATGCACATCCCCCATCCCTCAGCTGGCACCCAGCAGCACACAACTCTGTCCTCAACTGCTCTACAGTAAGTGGAAATAAATGAGATTGATAAAGCATAACAAATCATCATAAAAATAAACAATACTACAACATGAAAACTATAACAATATCATATCTGAGAAACCTTAAACTCATAACTAATCAAATCATTTTTCAAAAAATTATCTTTACTAGTGTGGAGGGCTTTGAAATGACTCAGAGGGAGCTGTAACAATATGACAGTAATAAACCTGAATCATCAAATACTCACATTAATGCAAAAACAGCACAACATATTCTATGTGAAGTACTTGAACTAATTAGTTTAATGATTTAATTATTCATGAGGCCTTAGCACAGCTTGAACTTTTTACAAATGAATTACAAATGAAAGAGTCCCTCTTTAGGCCCTAAGTTTTCTCCTGGGTTTCTTGTCTAATTTGTAGGCTCTATGAATTATTTTTCTTTATTATCTACTGCATCTTTTTGCTCTCACAGCTACTGAAACTGAGCCAGAATCATTAGCTGCTTTGGCTGTGTGGTCTACGGCTGGACAACAGCGCACTGAAGCTGGACGGCTCATTGGCCGGATGTTATCCTGATATCATGCCACTGGGCATTGAATGGTCCAGCACTGGAAGCTGTACTGATAACGCTGATGATGAAAGCTATGAACAGCATGCTATCATATGAAGTTAGATATGTGGATATTTTGTGTTCAGTTCATAGAGCTCTGAACTAATGAGCCGAGTTACTCCTGAAACCTGCTCGAGAAACACAGATAATTGCAGCTATATAATTATTTCACAGATTGTGAAAGATTCTAATAGCCTTGCAAAAGTGTAATGACAACAACATTTGCACCTCAAGTCTCAGTTGTGCTAGTGACCTTACAAGGCTCCTTAACTATTGAAGTAATAAGGAACACACACACACACTGTCGATAGGCCTATGAATATGCACTTTCCTGATCAATTCTCTACTGGAAATAATTATACGCAATTTCGGGATCTATTTTCTATTGGAAATAGTGATCATGAATCAAGTAAAATAAATATAGATTTTTGGTGATCTCATCATTAAAGGATTGCAGGTGGAAGAAAGCCGAAAAGTCAAAAAGCAAGCGAAAGTGGAGCGGCGGCGCCGGACAAAGAAGATACCTGGAATATCAGCAGAATATGAATTTTAAGATGAGAACTATAATAAAGTTGATGCGAAAACAGGAAACTTTGAATAAGAAAAAAATGAAACTGTTAAGAAAAATGGTTGAATACAATAAGTTTGATCTTGAGTTGCAAGCATTAACAAGTCTCAGTTGTGCTAGTGACCTTACAAGGCTCCTTAACTATTGAAGTAATAAGGAACACACACACACACTGTCGATAGGCCTATGAATATGCACTTTCCTGATCAATTCTCTACTGGAAATAATTATACGCAATTTCGGGATCTATTTTCTATTGGAAATAGTGATCATGAATCAAGTAAAATAAATATAGATTTTTGGTGATCTCATCATTAAAGGATTGCAGGTGGAAGAAAGCCGAAAAGTCAAAAAGCAAGCGAAAGTGGAGCGGCGGCGCCGCACAAAGAAGAGACCTGGAATATCAGCAGAATATGAATTTTAAGATGAGAACTATAATAAAGTTGATGTGAAAACAGGAAACTTTGAATAAGAAAAAAATGAAACTGTTAAGAGAAATGGTTGAATACAATAAGTTTGATCTTGAGTTGCAAGCATTAACTAGTGATTTAGAATCATTGAAACTTAAAGCTCCAGCTCTGAAACTATAGAAGTTTCAGATGCAAGTTTGATCACACATTCTGTTCCCCAAATCTATAGGTGTTGAAGGCTTGTGGCTTAAATTGCTATATGCTTTGTTTTCTGAGATGGTGGAAAGAAAGGGGCTGCATCTTACAATAGAATTGTCAGATGGAATCTCCAACCGTACTAATTTTATTGCATTTGTATATGAGTGTGACTTGTGTGGTTGAGACAATGCATACTTGGACCATGCTTTTAGAGGTGTTATAGATATTTTTGTAGGCTTAAATAGAAATGAGCATCTTCATGTTATACTTAGAACCCCTGAAATTCTTCCATTTGAACTTTTAATACTCTGTGCTAAGTGTGATAAAGGTTACGTACCCTGTCTATGAATGTATGCAAGGAGACTACCAAATAAGAAGCTTCAGACGCTGCCGCATTCTGATGGTGAAGACCTACTCGCTGTTACTTTCATTTTATTACTTATGAGTTATTGTATACTAATAAAGCGAAACCATTACAAATGGTGATGCGTTAAAACTTTATTTACATTTTTTTTTTTATTTTGATGAGAATTAGGGATGTGCATTAGATGTTTCATTGATTTCCCTCGGTCAATACACACACACACACACACACACACACACACACACACACACACACACACAGAGAGAGAGAGAGATCAGGCATAACATTATGACCACTGACAGCTAACTGGTGAAGGGAATAACACTGATTATCTCTTCATCACGGCACCAGTTACTGGATGGAATGTATTAGGCAGCAAGTGAACATTTTGTCCTCAAAGTTGATGTGTTAGAGGCAGGAAAAATGGGCAAGCATAAGGATTTGAGTGAGTTTGACAAGGGCCAAATTGTGATGGCTAGATGACTGGGTCAGAGCATCTCCAAAACTGCAGCTCTTGTGGGGTGTTCCCAGTCTGCAGTCAGTATCTATGAAAAGTGGTCCAAGGAAGGAACAGTGGTGAACCGGCAACAGGGTCATAGCGGCCGAGGCTTACTGATGCACGTAGGGAGCGAAGGCAGGCCTGTGTTGTCCGATCCAACAGACGAGCTACTGAAGCTCAAATTGCTCAAGAAGTTAATGCTGGTTCTGATGGAAAGGTGTTAGAATACACAGTGCATCACAGTTTGTTGTGTATGGGGCTTCATAGCCGCAGACCAGGCAGGGTGCCCATGCTGACCCCTGTCCACTGCCGAAAGTGCCAACAGCGGGCACGTGAGCATCAGAACTGGACCACGGAGCAATGGAAGAAGGTGGCTTGGTTTGATGATCACATTTTCTTTTACATCACTTGGATGGTCAGGTTTGTGTGTGTCGCTTACCTGGGGAACACATGGCACCAGGATGCACTATGGGAAGAAGGCAAGCTGGCGGAGGCAGTGTGATGCAATGTTCTGCTGAGAAACCTTGGGTCCTGCCATTCTTACAGGACTTAAAGGATCTGCAGCTAACATCTTGGTGCCAGATACCAAAGCACACCTTCAGGGGTCTAGTGGAGTCCATGCCTCGACGGGTCAGGGCTGTTTTATTATTATTATTATTATCTGTTATTAGATATTTTTTTCCATGTGACCTTTTGTATTATTTATATTATATGATGATGATGATGATGATGAATAAAATATTAATAAAACAATATATTCGTAATGAAGAGCTGTAGCGCTCACAGTCACAAGGTGGGATTATAACAAAATAATTTATTTCTTGGGGCCAAAGTGTGCTGACTTCTATATTTATTCTCTATTCATTCTCTTTTTATATTTTCTAAATTACCTTAACCAACAAGATTGCTTAGTGAAAAAGTTCCACTTTGCTAATAAACTACATGGCTACACTAGACCAAAGCAGCACTAGCCAGCCAGGACCAGCAGGGAAATTCATGCAGGCCAAAGATGGTCTTTTTAAGGTACATTCCAATAAAAGGCTAGATGGCGACACTGAAAACATGACACAAATCATGTCAGGATTTCTAAGTGCAGACTGCAGGCTAAGCCACATGTTGATGAAACGCTGTCACATTCCTGTGCTCCACTGACAGTTCAATCATCTGGAATGACAAAATTACATGGTGGTGCGAGATGACATGAACACTCTTTTAGAAACCACGGGAGCTGAGGTATACACTGGCCATCTGCACTACCTGCAATATATCTTCAACATCGCTAGAAAACCAGACCAGTGGAAACCGAAATCGTATTATTTAATATGCAAAGCCTGGTTTATGGACCCAGTGACAGTTTTGTTTACTCTAGATGATTACAAGATCTGGATGTCAGCTACTTATCTGCTTTCAAGTAGCTTCTGTTAATTTTGTGATGCAGTTTGGTCCATAAGCCATGCTTTTGTAAGAACTTACATACTTCTGTTTACAGAGCCAACTGAATTCATGATGAATGATTGGCTCACCAGTATCATGCAAGTTGTTTGATATGCTCCACAGTAGGCATAATCGTGCGGATAATTGTGTCACGCTTTTTATTTCACCTGTCAGGACTTGAGATGTTTGGCTGCATCAATAAAAATTCAAATCAGAGAGACATTAACAACACCTTGAGTGAACTCTATTCCAGGTCCATGTTATACTGAAACTGACGTTTCTGATGTTTTTGTTCCGGCATAATACCATGTTGTCATGTCAGGTTGTGGCGGAACATGGCAGCTTGGAGCCTGAGTGTGATCACGCAAAAGATAAATTATTTAATACTTTGTTTTCCAGCTACACACACACACACACACACACAATAAAATACCTCACCTGAAATTTAACAAATGAAAACATTTGATTAGAGCATGTATCTTCATAAAATAAATTAAAAATAATGACATCAATTAATGACATCAAATTAGGCAAATTATGTATGCTAAAATAATGATAAAAAGCACAGGTTTTGTGCAGGGGGTTGCGTTTGAAGCGACAGAAATTCACTGAGGTCACAGCATCGTTTTCATATTATTATACATTTTGACTTAACTTCATATTTAGAATCAGTATTCAAAACACCCACTCTTCACTTTAACTTGTCACTGATGACAGCATTTTAAATAGCACAGTATGGATTGATTCTTGAACCATCATAGTAACTATCACACAGTTTACATTTCAAAAGAATTAGTCTCCGCTGGAGGTTTTAAATGGTGAGACAAGTCATAGGGTGATGTGATGAATTGTAGGTGATAATTAAAATGCAATGCAAATGAAAGTGTTTGGGTTATAGCCATCAAATTAGCAGGCTTCTGTCATAAATCAAACTTGTGTCTGTGGATTTAAAGCCATCATATGGGGGATTAGTTTGGTTGCATTATTCTGAAAGCCTGTTCTTATTTCTTATTCATATTTCAAGAGCAAAATAAAATAATAAAATAAAATAAATCAGACAAATGAAAAATCATGAGTGACTTAGATCATGTATACTAAGAATTTGTTTAGACAAATGGAAAGAAATGCTTTATTAAACATTTGTTGCTGTTTCTTTGTAATTATTTATTACTAATTATTTATTATTAAAGTAATGTTATTATAAATGTACTGTACTGTAGTCAATTTCTTAAATTACAAAGAAACGGCAAGCAACACATTGAATTAAACATGACATTTTGAAATATAAAGTTTTTTTTTTGTAAAACATACTCCAATAATCTTTCTTTATACACTCACAGTGTATGGTTCACTGTATCTTTCTAACCGTTTTTTTGCTTTGTACTTTTTTCACTTCAGCAATACAGCAGAGGCCAGTGTTAGATCCGGCCCAGCTGATGAATGTTGCCAAAGAGTGGAGAGGTCATCTCCTCCATCAGCCAGACGGTTCACTGTTATAGTGTAGAGCTGACAAATGAATGTCTTTGCTTTAATTCACCATACCTGCCAGACTGGACACAGAGTCAACAAACCTAGATAACCAATCAGAGTGTGCAGACGAGTGTGCTCTCCACAAGTAACAGCTGTAATTAAGCCAAGAAGCCAGAATGGACATAATCACTGTGTCAGATTGTGAGCAGGATAGCTCCAGGATGAAGAAGGGATCCCATTAATGCTATTTGACTCTGGATATTTCTTGTTGAGTGATTTTGGATTGCTTAAAGGGGACATCATGAAAATCTGACTTTTCCAGGTTTTAAAGTCCCCCTGTAGTGAAAATCAAGTTTTTTATGTTGTTTATTTGTCTAAGTGGTGTTTTTAATATGCTTTTAGACAAACCATGTGCCAATCTATTAATCAACACCATTGCTGAGTATTTTCTCCTTAAAACTGTATTTTCCAAAGGCTGACCCAGAAATATGGTTTGAAACAGCACTTGGTTTGCTACGTCACAAACCAATAACCAATCACATCAAGGGATCGATTCCTATCACTAGCATGCAAAATATACCAATACCAGCACAAAACCAAAAATAAATCAGAGCAAAAAACCCATGAAGCTATGGTTTAATGTGAATTTAGAACCGCTA
>NW_015507710.1:0-14987 GCF_001515645.1 Sinocyclocheilus grahami | reverse complement strand
GTTTTTAATATGCTTTTAGACAAACCATGTGCCAATCTATTAATCAACACCATTGCTGAGTATTTTCTCCTTAAAACTGTAGTTTCCCCAAAGGCTGACCCAGAAATATGGTTTGAAACAGCACTTGGTTTGCTACGTCACAAACCAATAACCAATCACATCAAGGGATCGATTCCTATCACTAGCATGCAAAATATACCAATACCAGCACAAAACCAAAAATAAATCAGAGCAAAAAACCCATGAAGCTATGGTTTAATGTGAATTTAGAACCGCTAACTTGCATTATAACCCCCGTGGCAACAGTGTAAAAGTAGCCCGGAGTCAGACGCACCTCTCCCGCAGCTGCGTCTGCACTTCACATGCGTATGCTCGCGGGCGCGAATTAACAATCACAAACGGCTGCATTCAAGTCTTCAAGGCATTTTAGGACACAACATCGTCAAGTAAGTAACTTTAACGAATGTTACAGTATTCACTGTAGTTGTCCGGTAGTAAAAACATAGTTTTATCAGTCATTATCCGAGTATGCCATTGTTTTGCGGTTACTACAGTTCAGTGGATCAGGAAGCGCTGGCTGGTGTGACTTAGTGGAGGCGGGACTAGTTTGCATATTCATAGATCCGCGTATAGTAAATGAGGCACGAGTGTAGTTACAGTCAAGCTATTTTAAGGCATGAGAAAACTATTTTCACAAGAAAAAAACTTTTAAATATGTCATTTTGATGATCAAAGATAAGTTTTAAGGGATAAAATATTTGACTACAGGGGGACTTTAAGTGATATAATCAGGTCCCCGGTGCATTTACCAACCAAGGAAACGTGACAAAGATTAACCCAGTAACTTTGTTTTGGTAAGCCTTTTTCTGCAAGCGTCTGAGAAAACGAGCGCGTCTGATTTTGCTTCCTTGGTGACGTGGCAAAGGGATCTCATTATAATATCACCACCCCTTAATCTATAAGTTTCCGCCCACGGTTCTGTCATTGTGATTTCGCAAGCGACAACGGTGTCTAATGCCATGGCGAAGGCTTGAGCAAAACATGCTAACTGTTCTGCCTTTGACTGCACAGACGAGCACAGAACACTATTTAGAGTCCCAGCCTCAGAGGAGACACGAGATTAGTGGATTTATTTAATGTATATTGCTGCTGCCACACAGATCTAAAATAAACGTGCAATTTATTTCCGAGCTGTTTACCTTCACAGACATAACAGACTGTTTTTGTAACTCGTGTGTTTTTAAAGGGGTCATATGATGCTCTGACGAGAGGGGCGGGGCCGAGAGCCGTGGGAACGGAGGGAGGCCAAAGCTAATGCACGACACCTGCGCCACTCACCGGTCTCGAGTCCCACGGAGGAGCTCCGGAAGGATAAAAGGAGGAGTGACGACAGCGTTGGACGAGAGAGGACCAGGCCTGGACTTTATTTTGTGTTTTGTGTGTGGCAGTCGTCCGCGAGGGGCTGCCGCTTTACTTTCGTTTTGTGTTTGTTTATTTTATTAAATTCTTTAACTGTTCGCCAGTTCCCGCCTCCTTCTTCCCGATCTACAAACTGTGTTACAGATGAGATTTCAATTTTTCCTTTCTCTTTGGAGTGTTACAAGCTCTTGGTGCATACAGAAGATCTGTAAAGTTGCAAAGACTAAAGTCTCAAATCCAAAGAGTTATTCTTTATAAAAGTTAAGAGTCAGCCACACCTACCTAAAACGGCTTGTTCCAACACACCCCCACATACCTACGTCACGATGTGGGAAGATTTGCATAACGCCTCCCAAATGTTCACGCAAAGAAAGAAGGCGTAACTTTTATTCTCGCTGTAGTATTGTTGTTGAGAAGGCGCTGTGTGTTTCATTGTGAAAGCGAAACTACTTTGTTTGGCCTTCCAAAAGAGGACAATATCTGCTTTGTCATGCCTGGAGCTGATCCATGCTGGTTGCTGAGGAAATTCAACAACTTTGCGCTGTGGATCACCGGATCGGCTTTCACCGTGGACAAAGTGGAGTCCAGCCCGGAGTCGTCACATGTGGTTGCCGCAAGCCTTCCAGATGCTCCTTCGTCGAAATCGCCGGCCACGCCGTTCTCAAGCCCACCTACCTCTGCTCACTCCAGGCTTCAGCTCATTTGCATTTAAAGAGACAGGCCCAAAAAACATTGTGTTTCTGCTTCCTCTCAAAATAGGCAATTTCAAAATTATATAATAAATGATCTGTGAAGTATTTTGAGCTGAAATTTCATAGATACATTCTGGGGACACCAGAGACTTATATTACATATTTTGTAAAAAGGGGAATAATATGTCTCCTTTAAATAGCTCTACTAGTTATCTGTAAAATCAGGAACAGGAGGCTCCTCAATTTCACATAGGTATCATTTAAATGTATTATTCCAGCTGCAGGTCAAAACCTCCATGACGTCAGAGTAAAATAATGATTCCAAAGAAACACTGGTTTATCATGGGGGAAAACAAATCCTGCTTACCATAGTGACTCAATAATTTCCAAGAGGATAATGAATATAAATATCCAAACCGATCTGGTCATTATTTAAAAATAATAGCCCTATGAGAATAGGCTTATTTAGCTGTTTTGCTTTGTAAATTAGTGACAGTGCAGGTCACCGAGTCACCTACAGCATGATGTACAAGATGAGTCAGACTCTGAAACTGCCCTTGTCAAAAAACAGAGAAGACCTATTGTAATTTTGTTCATTATATTTCCATTTCCATGGCTTAATGAGAGTTGTAGTTCACATTATTGAGTTCTGGGGGTAAGAAAAAGTTTTCTTTAGTAGATGGATTGTGTGTCTTTGATTTGAATGGCTCACGCCACATACATCAACAAGGGTCTGAATAAAAATCTTAATTTGATTTAAACCACATACTGTTACATTTTCTAATAAAGTTTCAGCAAGTTTTATTTTCTTGCTAAAGCCAGTTTCACTCACCTTGAGTAAAACCTTAATTTGCCCATTTTATTACAGGGAAATAAATTAGATTGTTTCCAATCACAGTAAACCAAAGCCCCACTATATGATGTGCGGAGACTAAATCAAAGACTATATGGTATTGATGTTGGATTTCAGTGTTCTGTGGCATTTATTATACTTTTATGAATTTCACAGTTTTGTTATTGTACATAGTTGTGATATATATATGTATATATATTGGGTGGGGTAACTAGTTTAGTATCAGGTTAGTCTGTTCAGAGAACACAATAAGTGTTTAAAATTTGCTTTTAAATTTTGTCATAAAATAAATCAAATTAAATTTCCCTTGTTCCAAATACAGCCCAGTTTCACTGCTAAAAATTATACGCACATGCACATAGACCAAAAGCCTAAAAACTCACATTGTGATTTTATGGGGTCTTTAACATTAATTGTCCATGTAACAATATAACCCTCATTAGTTTTATGGCAATGTTTAGAAGACTTTTATTATAGAAATGCCTTTGACTTCAACATCAGTGGGCATCTAGTTTTTGGTCACCAGACCTCCAGAACTAAAGTTCACTATGGTGATAAGAGTAGGTCAATGTAATGTACTTCAGGTTACAACTAATATGAAAACGATCCATCGAATTAGCATGCTAGAGTGATGTGTGACATGTCACGGTTAATGTGGGCACCGTTCTCATTTTGGCATCTGTAAAATCATTTTCAAGTCACGACCACTTGAGTGCCAGTGACATTTTTTGCTCTCTGATTAGAACTCCATGCCTGCCACTGGGAATACAATGCTTAGATTTTTTTCCTTCTTCATGGCAATAAGCCACATTCCACTGTAATTATCAAAGCACTCTGCTGAAATGATGACTGGATGATGCCATAATAAGCCTCCTTGCCACCACAGCCCTGAAACCCATTGAAAGCCTGTTCAGTACATTGTGCCAATCTCTTGACACATGCAGATTCCTGACAGGCAGCTCACGCACCGTGTATTCCTGTGGCTTACGGACACGTTGTTCATCTGTCAAGGAGCCTGGGATCCATCTCCCTACTGCCCCTATTAAACACACTTTGTGCACAGCACTCTAATTACATTGATGAATGCTTTTGTCTCCTGCTTTGCTGCCGGCAATTTATGGCTGAGGTAACCTGGGTCACCGATACACATGACGGGAGACACGCACAGGTAGAAAGGACCATACATGATCAGCATTTTGCCATTAGAGAAGTCAGCAAATAATTTCTTCCTCTTGTTATCCTTCTTCGGGGGTTTTATTTTGATCTGTGATCACTGAGTGTCTGAGTCATATCAGTCTCGTGAAACAGCTGTAACCTCTAAGAGTATTAGCATATAACCTCTCTTTGTGGAGGTATACTGTATACTGTATCCAAACCGGTATAGAAAACATGATCAAAATAGCCGATTTAGAAAGATTTGGTTCTGTGGATGCTGTACAGTTCTCAGTGTGTGTCACATTTCAACTTCTTTGGTAACAGTTGCTCTATTAGGGTTGTGTTAAAGGGACAGTTCACCCAAAAATGAAAATTATTTTACTCACCCTCAAGGCATCCTAGGCGTTTATGACTTTCTTCTTTCAGATGACTCCAATCAGAGTTATATAAAATATAAAGCCATTATAAGGCTTCCAAGCCTTATAATGGCAGTGAATGGGTGTTATTTTTTAATATGCGTCGATGCGTTTTTTTAAGACAAATATCCATAATTAAAACTTTATAAATCGTAATCTGAAAGAAGAAAGTCATATAAACCTACAGTAGGATGCCTTGAGGGTGAGTAAATCATGGCGTAATTTTCATTTTTGGGTAAACTATACCTTTAAGTTACAGCACCCCCAGGATTGAAAATGTATGGAGTTTGTTAGGTTTCCTCAAAAATGTCCTGCTGTCCATGTGTTTATTAGTTCAAATGAAAATAAGCTTATTACACACCAATCTTTACGAAATTTGATACACAACCTCATTTTGAATCAATGTAAGAATATCTAAATTTCATAATGATTGGCCATTCATATTTCACATCATAAGCTGCTGAAAGTTGATTTGCTATTGGCGATTGTGTTTGATATTTTATGAGTGAAATGTGAATAATATTTTAGAATTTGTCCCAAGCATAAGCACACCCATTTTCGGCTTGATTGATCATATGGTTGCAGAATTATGAGAGGTTTTCTGGTGTCGCCCCATATGGGCAGAATTTGGCAGAACTTTTCATGCATCCTCAGAATATCCTGTGTATCAAGCTTCCTTAAGTATGGGCATCGCCGATTACAAACGCACATTTACACATTACATACAAATTATAAACTCCACTTAGTAAAACAACATTTCTTATAATTCAACTTGACAAAGTTCAGTGTTGCCAAGTCCGCGTTTTTCCCGCGGAATTGGGCTACTTTAACACTGTTGCCGCGGGTTGTGTTTCATGTCCACGGGTTGAAGCAACTCCAAAAATATGATATTTATCCCCAGCAATGTGAATTTTAGCAGGGGAACCCCGCCAAAAATGTGTATTTTACTCCCCCGGAACGCAATTTTTAACTGGGGACCCCCTTGAAACACAATTGGGTAGTTTTGAGCTAGTTTTGAGTAGCGATTGGGCTGGTTTCTTGTGAAAACCTGGCAACCCTGAGCTCAATATAATTAATTACTTGGACACACACACACACACAGTTTCCAGCCAAAAAGCACGTGGATGAGTGAATACTTTGATTTCAGAAGTATCATGACAGTGTTTCAAGCTTTGATATAGTAATCGCACCTGCTAGTGAAACATGGGGTTCAAAGCTCCTTCATCTCTGGTGAGAAGAGTTGCTTTTTCAGTTTGTTTCAGTGACTGACATGCACCTCACAGGACGAATTACAGTAGATTTCATCATTTGTTCTCCTCTCTAGACATACATTAGAGGATATATCTAACTTGTTACACAAATTGAACGCCTTTAAATTCACAATTTAAAATTATTTTAAATTACTACTTTGTCTAGAACTAGCGGAATGCTGTTACTAGAATAATTATAGCAAAGGCAAAAGGAGGCTAAAAGAGTGCCTTCCACTCTTTTTTGCCCTCTCTTAGTGGCTTCATAGGCTGCATGTTGGAAGTAGGCATGGGGCATTTACCGAGGTATACTGCGATTTGGTTTCAAAACCGCTCATATTTTCCACTATACCGTTCCTGCGGTATGCACCGATTTTCATGTCTCCTGAAAGACTGAAAGTGTAGGAATCCCTCAGGTTGAGGTCAGTGTAGAGAGTAACACAACCCTCCTCCTCCTGTTGGTGCGAGCGAGCGGTCAGTCATGTGTGTGTAGGATGGCCGAACTTAAAGAGCTTTCCCTGGAACTTACAATGCAATGCAATCGTTTTCCAAAATGTAATTTATGTGAAAATATGAAATCTGTAAACGCCCGTTAACACAGGCCAGAGACGTTGAAGACGGGGAACTGACTGTCTTCAGAAAAGTTTACGTTGTATTTTCTTTTAATCTCATCTCTGTATAGTTCTCATATTAAAGCAGTGTTTCAGCACAGTGCTGCTTTGTTTAAGGCGGTAACCAAAGAAACACTGTATCTGGTGTTCCAGTTATTTAATTTTAAATAAAGATGTCAGTCTTTATTTTTTTCTTAATTTTAGGAAACAAATCAAAGAAAAAATAAACAAATTCTACCGTTCCTAATATTCTGTATGTTGGTCAAAAACAAAATATATCGTGTTCAGCGGACTGGATTTTTTTTTATCCAGTCATTTAAAAATAACATTTTAGAGCTGGAACGACAATAACATTATATTTTTGCTTAAGGTTATCATACTATGCCTAGTTGGAAGGAAGAAATGAAAGAACAAATATAGTGGGAATATGAATCAAACACCGCTTATATTACAGTAAGCACAATGATGATGATGATATATTAAATTTTAAGATCACCCTAGGTGGGGTTCAAACTAAGATTTAACCACGGTAACAAACAACCTGTTACTATACTTGTTGCATAACTTAAGACTTAGGCAGCACTTTAAAAGCATCATGGACAAAATCCTTTTCCTGCTAGAGCCAAATGGTTCCGAATACAAACAATCAATGGGATGACTTTTGCCTGGCATGGTCTGAAGATCATATGAGCAGAAAATCAATGCCAATTAGACAACATCTCTGAGGAGTAGCAACGAGACCGAACAAGGAAAAGGCATTTGACAGGCTTCTAAAAAACAGATATACGTTGATTTAAGGAATGCGATTCAGCAAGCAGAAATTATATGGGAAAGCAATCACATTCAAAATGTACCAAGAGTAATATGAAAAACTAAAATAATCACAATTAAAATGTTACAATAAGAGACTAAAAAAAAAAATTTAATCGTTTGATTCATTGATGAACAAAAAAATGTTTCTAAACCAAATATTAAATGCATAATAAATCCTAATAAAACATACAGACCCACCCAAATTAGCATGCCAAATTTCACTACTTTTCCACAATCGGTTTTAGGCCATAGATGAGCTAATAAAAAAGGAGGCAAAAAAGGTAGTAAACTAACAAATACAATAGTGGCTCAACAACTGCTCAGCCCAGGAAAAAGAGAAGAGAAAGAGAGAGGAGAGCCAGAGAGGGATTATGCTTTTCAGATTCAGCTTGCAACATGTGTCAAGATAAAGCAAGAGCTGTCAGTGGTCAGAGCAGGGCGAGATCTTATCACACTTCAACACAGGATCATTCATATGTCCATAGTGAATGGACAAGGCTCCGTGTAGCGCTGCTCGGGACCGCTGGCTTCTCCCTGACCCCGCTGTCCCATCTAGCCCTCTTCAGGAGGAGATAAAACTCACTCTTTCCAGTGTATCCCTGCTGTAATGTGGTCATTACCGCACAATTTCCCCAGCACCCGTGCTTCAAATTGCGTCTGGCTGCTTTACAGTGCAATGGATTGAAGGAGCTTATGAGCACGGACAGTGAGGTGCGTCAAAGTGCTTTGCTGAGCATCAAGAAACAGCCACTTCAGTGTGTGTTGTATTTCTGTGAGAATGTTGATGAAACAGTCTCTAACTCCGACAGCAATGGCCGGCAGTAATTGTGACGTTTCAGATTTCACAATGCTTGTGGCCAACAGAAGACATGAGCTGTAAACATTAAAAAGTGAGAAAAATACATTTCACAAAGTTGAATGATTACGTCAGTTACTCAACTGAAATGTAGTTGTTTTATTGTTTTTATACCTGCTTTCATTTATTTTTTTGGAGACTGTCAGTCAGCTGTCTGAAACTAACAGGTCAAAAACACTCACCAACCCACTGAAGCTAAACAATGAATTCTGTTGCAACAGTTCTTCAAAAACTTCCCTGGTGTAAAGGGTTTAAGATAACCTATGTGTATACGGTGTATACTGTAAATGCATTCAACACTGTAAGAAATGATTATTAATGCAAATCAATGAAATTGTTAAAAACAAATCAAAGATTACTGCTGTGGTTTATCTGGTTTTCTTTTCCATGTACCAGCTTTTGAGGTCAGTGTGGGGAAGCATATTTCATAAACATTCTTTATTAATATTGATAAACATTAATGATATTGGAGTTACTTAAAATATTTTAGATACTTTTTAGAATTCTAATTTATATTTAGTAGCCATACAGTGTCCAGTAGACTACATCTATTATCCTTCTGCCCTTCAAAAATAAAAATAAAAAACATAGCAATAAAAAAAAGGCAATATAGCAACTGTAAAACCTAGTTATCAAATGGAAAAGCAATATTACTTCTACAATAAACTTTTATTTTCCTGTTCTGTACTTTCGAAAAAGTATTTAATTATACAGGAGGGAAATCTTGATTCAAGCTATCTTTCTAATAAACAAAAGGCAGAGAAAAAAAGGAGATCTTTTCAGTTATGCTGCATGCAAAGCATTGTTTACAATACAAAGGGTGAATACCTTTCCATATTCATTTGTATTCTGTTGTTCTTTATTTATATGGTGACTTTGTTGTTTAGAAGTTAATTTTTGAAGAAGAATTAGCAATGGTTTAAGAGTGATGTTGGGGTAAACAGTGGAGGGAATTAATAACCTCCAAACATAGACTCTATGCCTCATAAAAAATTTTTTTTTATATATTAAAATAACAAAATGGAAGTTCAGAGGTGCTCAGCCATGGGGATTTCAGCTAACAAAGCTTGGATCAGCTGAATTTAATAATAATTAAAAAAAAGTCTTTAACATCCTCTCATCTCCATAAATAACTGCCTGTTTTATATATGCTATTCATAATTTATCTTTAGCACCAAAGCCCCTAGTGTACATTCTTCTGAAAGGATCTTGGATTTAACAAGGTGTCTCACCTCTTTCAAATCCAATTTGCACTGAAGGATAATCAGAATATTCATTACAGTTAATTAAATTTATGAACATTTTCGTGTCACAGTGCAATTTTTGTTTAAAAGTCCTTTGAAAGTCTATAATTTTGCTTTCAGTGTGCCAACATAATCTTTCTCTGGCAGAATCTGAGAAAGAGAAGGAACCACAGAGTCAGATGTGGATAATTCCAAAGGATGTTGTATAAATGTGCATTAAATAAACTCAATTTCTAAGTATTTCTGGTAGAACAGTAGTTCTACACTGGTTGTGACCCAAAAATGTGTCAGGGTCTCTAACAATCAAATAGAACAAAATGCTTTGTTGTTGATTTCAAAGGCTGCATTCAACCAAAATCTTTTAAATAAATTAATCTGTCACTTGGTAATAGTAGTAAATGTTAATTATTTTGTGCATTTGACCTATACCTATATTACCAAATATCGATTTCAATACACCATCAGTTATATATAAATATCAGATAGTAACACCATAAACACCACATTTACCTAATACATTTGAAATATACAAACGAGAACATGAATCTAAACAAGACATTTTTCAAATGTTTGAGGTCCAGATCCCAGTGTAGCATAGTGCCCGTTGCCATGACACTGCATTTTAGGTGCATGCCGCGTTATATTCACTTTGACGGGGAAGTGGTGCAGATCGCTGGCCCTGTCAGGCTTTCAATCCCTTGTCCGAATGAGCTTGTCCTTCTGATTACAGAGGAGAAAGTCTGGGTCCAGCAGGCTAGGGCCAGCTCAAATGGATCCTATTCATCCCAGATTTAATGAAAAACATTAAAAATACTGGAAACTGGAGTCATTTAAAGCCCTGAATCGAAGAGGCCACACAACTCTGCATGGAAATGAGAACCCCTCTCTCCGAGAATCTCCCAATTTTAGAGAGAGAAATATGAAGGGAACAAAATGTAATGAGTGCTGTAAACAAATACAAACATGACAACATTTACTTGCCCTATTACTAATTGCGATGGATGGAGGGACGTTATTTCATATTGGACTGGGGAGGAAGTGGTCAATACATTAAGCTCTTGTAGCGAATTTTAGCTCAACGACAGGAAATATGAATAATTAACCATAACTAGTTATTTGTTAAATATAAAAACAAAATATATATTGTGTGTTTGATTGGTCCAGATGCTACACTCTTTTACAGCAAAACCCCCTTTTGAAGCACGTGTAAAATCAGTCCAATGGAGCAGCGAGATGTCACGAGCGGGGTGACGTGAGCACCAGGAAGTATAAAAGCGCATCCGGCAGAGCGCAAGTTAGCTTCGATGAAGTAGTGACTGGAGGGATGCAGGGAGTATGGCAAAGAGATGCAGCATCTCGTTCCCTCGGGGAACCATGGTTACATACGTAACCTAGAGACATTCCCCTTCAGGAACTCGAGCTGCGTCGAGATCGCTTTAGGAACGAGAATACCCACTGCACCATACTACCAAGTCCCTGCCTGTGTGTGTGTGTGTATGTGTGTATCTTATGAGCACATCACGAAGAGAGAACTTTGGAACCTGGGGTAGATGCCAGGTCTATGTTGTAAAAGCGGACAAACCACCTCGGGGTGGAGCCTCCATCCCCCGGGCCTCAGCCCCTGTCTCGACAGGATATCTGCCCCCTGATTTAGATACCCAGGGATGTAAGCTGCTCTTAGAGAGAGGAGATTCCCCTGAGCCCACAGAAGGATCTGGCGCGCCAGCTTGTACAAGGGGCGCGAACGCAGACCCCCCTGCTGATTGATGTAGGAGACCACCGATGTGTTGTCTGTGCGGACAAGCACATGATGCCCTCTTAGATCTGGAAGGAAGAGTGTCAGAGCTCGAAACACTGCCAGCATCTCCAGGCAGTTGATGTGCCAAAAGAGATGATGGCCTTCCCACAGACCCTGGGCAGAGTCCGTGAGAGAGGCATCCGTCGTTAGCGTTACGCGACGACAAGGAGCCCCTAACATCAGGCCCTGAACCAGGAAACAACGTTTCTTCCACATGTCTAAGGCACGTAAGCATCGCCGCGTGACCTTGATCATGCGAAGCGGATTCCCCCTCGGGGAAAATCCCTTGGTTCTGAGCCACCACTGCAAGGGTCTCATGTACAGCATGCCAAAAGGTATCACGTTGGATGCTGCTGCCATCAGGCCCACCAGCCTTTGAAACCGTTTGAGTGGTTCTCTGTAGTGGAGAAAGAACACTCTTCTTGGCGTTTAGTCTTAACCCCAGCTCTCTAATATGGGCGAGGATGACATCTCGATGCCGAGCCGCCATCTGCTCCGATTGAACTAGTATTAACCAATCGTCGATATAATTGAGTATGCGGATGCCCTGGAGTCACAGAGGAGCCAGAGCAGCATCCACACACTTCATCCCCACGACAACAGTCTACGCCGTGCCTCGGCAACAGCGGGACCGCTGCCAGCGGGATCGCGAGCCTTGCCGCTCTCATCAAACACAGCCAGGCGAGAGCGGAGCAACTCAACAATCAGCTCCTTGAAAGCTGACCGTGCATGCTCCGCTCCTAAACAAACAACACACAGATCGTGTGTATCCCCCGCTGCCAGATAGTGTGGGCAGGGAGGCACACAACGTCTGTAATGCCATTTGCACGCCATATATATTAGTTTAGACTTTGATATATTCTTTTGAATGCTTGTGGATTGACAGACAACAGTAAATAGACTGACACATAAACAGAGTGCTACTGAAGAGCAGAAACTAACTTGCGCTCTGCCGGATGTGCTTTTATACTTCCTGGCGCTCACGTCACCCCGCTCGTGACGTCTCGCTGCTCCATTGGACTGATTTTACACATGCTTCAGAACGCGGTCACGCAGGGGCGTTCCCAAAGCGATCTCGACGCAGCTCGAGTTCCTAAAGGGGAACCAGTAAGTGGTGTGATGGTGATGGGACATTTTAACCCATTATTGCACACCACAATAAAATCCAGAGATTTTAAATTAGAATGGAGAGCTGGGATTGGGGTGTTGCAGTGGTACAGCACTTCAGTGGACGGTGGGCCGTCATGGCTATGATTAATAACTCCCATGAGCAGAAGGAGCCAGTGGTGACTAATGACCTGGTGTGGCATTTGATTGAATCAATCAAGAGCGGAGTTTAACCTAACCAAGCACCCATCGCCATCAGTCGACCATTAGTCACTCCACTTATAAAATAAAATTGGAACAAACCTGTATGACTTTCTTTATTCTTTGAAAGACAAAAGAAGATATTTTGAAGGAAGATTGTCAATACACTTGTAAAAGTACCTTTCCATTGCACAAAAGATTTTTTTGTGCAGTCTTAGAAATAAAGGAACCATAACATCAATTTAACTTTTACAATGCATAACATGTTCACAGAAGGTTCTTCAAATTAAAATGCTCTACACACTTTATTTGTTTATGGCATCGCTGTGAAAATGCCCTTTTGGAGCTTTTATTTTCAAGAGTGAACAATGCAAATCAGCAGGATCCACAAGAACATTGGACCACACCGAGTTTTATAGTACTGAACGGATATTAAACAACGACATGCTCTCCATTCTAATAAAAATCTCCATTGGATTTTATTGTTGTGTGCAGTAACAGGTTAAAATGTCCCATCACCATCAAACCACTTACTGATTCTTTGTATTTCACTTTCAAAAGACTACATGGATTTTTTTTTATTTTTAGGCAAAATATTCATTTAAATGGCTGTTTAAACCAAATATTAAGTTGCAATTTCTAAAAATTGGCCCCAAAATTCTTTTCCACACACCGAGGGCAATTTTTACATGCATTTGGTGCTCGAGTCTTAGTTTTGGCCTTGAACATGATCTCTAGTGTTTGAAGCAGACAGTGCAACCTAATGAGAGTTTAGGTAGCCAATTACAGACATATATTTGGTTTGGCTGTTGTCCTGCTCCTAGAGAATCTAAAAGTGATTTGTGACCAAAATACCTTAATGAATTAGACCCATTCGAAAAAGCCTCCCATTCTGAAATAACTGTTAATTGTGGTGAACAAAAGCTCTTAACATGCACTGTAAAAAAAAAAAAAAAAAAAAAAAAAAATTTTTAACAGTAATTTTAACAGTACTGCATTATTTCAGTAGCATGTGCGTGTTACCATGATGGTGTTTAGTATTTGTGTGAATGACACTGTGTGCACCTTCCATATACAAGTATTTCCTTCCTTCCTCAGCTCGTGGAAAAGCTGTTTGTGATGAGCTTTGATTAATCATGTGACTCATCACCACCTGTTTTTGGTGGTAATCAGTGTATTACAATGATTCAAAACAGATCTTAGTACGACAATAGGTCTGTAATATCAACATTACATCAGTTAATGAAATCCAATTTTTTTTATGATTTTTTTTAAATGTGAATTTAAGTTAAGAATTTAAAACCTTAAATCTTGCTACCATATTTTTTATGCTGTAGTTCTAGCAATCACAGCGGCCAGTATTTTGCCGTAAATGTCACCAATTTTATTTTATTCCAGTGTGGCATTGGCAGCAAACAGAATCTCTTCAGGTTGATTCTTGGGGGTGGCGCGTGGAACCCTGGGAGATCTGTGCTGCTTTTTACCTTTAATATTTACCTTTATACATACCAGGCATGGTTTGACAACTTTAAGCCTACTGGATGCTATTGTTGCAAAAGTTCGGATAAAAAGTCTTCTCCCTCAAGCTACTACTGAACAAGAGTGGGAAGACACTAATGACAAGAGCTAAATAAATAATAAACGATCAAAACGCCATCTGTACTCCCACAGTAGTTGTATTTCCAAGAGAATTGGCTTCTAAAGAATGTTATTACACCCAGAGGCTTGGCGTCGTTCAGCAGGGACTCCCAACCAGGGCTACATGCACCCCAAAGGGGTAGTTAAGTAGGTTCCGGGGGTACTTGGAATGATTTTGCTTTGTTAAACCAATAAAACCGAAATTTCGGCTTTATGGCTGGCACAATATTCAAATAATTAACCATTAATCAAGTGCATCAAAATCACGGTCGCTTCAAGGTGATATTTCATAAATATTTGAAGATAATTCGTGCATATAAACACTGCAAATAACTTTACTTTGGTTAAAGGATCGGTCTGGGTTTCATTTCTAAAGTTAGGTCTTTCTCAGAAAAAAAAAAAAAAAAACAAAGTTTCTCCATGTTTGTCCCCAAAGCTGCCAAAACTTGTGAAAGACAAACCAGCTCAGCTGTCTCATTAAAATGAGAGCTGGAAGGAAATCTGGGGAGACTATTTTTCATCCACCGTATCAATTGCTTTTGGTTTAAGAAGCAATCATTGTAACAATGAGCATTTTAATAACAGTAGTTAATTATAGTGCTAAATGATATCTGCTATAATTAAGCAGGAACATAATTCATGCTATAATTTAGTGCGTAATTCCAAACCAATGGCACGGTCTCAAACTATACCTACCTTTTCCGGTTTGTCTGAATTGTCGTTGTGTTTTCTGACTTGTTATAATACTTTCTGAATTGTTATTTTGTTTTTTAGACTTGCATTTGCGTTTGTAATTTGTTCTTTTGTTTTCAGAATTGTGATTTGTTCTGCACTTCTCGGCCACCGTAGAAAGATAACCTTGTTCAGCTTCCCATAGGAACCCAGTGTTAAGGGAAGTGTAGCGAATCAGCTCATGGGGAAATATGAATAATTAACC
>NW_015507709.1:41783-50967 GCF_001515645.1 Sinocyclocheilus grahami | reverse complement strand
AAAGTTTGGAGCTGCAAATGACATCTTCACATTCATTTGAAATTGGCATCCTATGACATGCAATTTGTCTAAATATTGTCTAATATGTGGTGTAAGTCCATACTTACACCACATATATTATGATCACATATCTTAATATTTCTAACTTCTCATTTAAACAGTAGGAGGGAGTGATTTCTTTCGAAAGTCAGTTCCTTATTTTGTCAAATGTGTGTTGATGTAACCTGTTTCATCAAACCCTAAGTCTCAGTGAAGATTCAAGTTGGAATTTTTTGTAAAAAACGCGTTATGAGATTCATTTCAGTTAGATTGCTAATCGTGCACACAGTCCATTGGTGCTCAGACTCTGATGATTGCTGCTTGTGGCTTTATTTGTAGTATAGATGTCATTGATATACTATAGATTAAGTATAGGTGATTGAATGTTTGTTTGCTTTGGTGTTGCCACCCCTTACAATCCTCATGCCACCCCGTTGCCACCCTGCAAAATCATTTTCTAGATCCGCCCATGGATGGATGTGAGCTCATAGTTGTGGTTTGGTTTGTTCTCTTTCAGCTCCACCGCACTAACCAGTGAGGGATTTATTGTAACGTAAATACATAATTATGAATACAGCTAATACCATCATTACAATAAAGAGCTATCAAAATATTGCTTAATTTCTCTTGTTCATTGAACACACCAGAATGCAACTTTTCATAAGAGCAAATAAATCCTGTTCAATTTACAGTTTTTTTTCAACTGCTTACAAACACACACAATCTTTACTTGTCGCACAATTTTTGAAACCTGACAAACACCAGAACCACATGCCAAATCTGCAAAACCATACACTAATTCTCGGTCTTTGATTCAGTTTTCAATTTCATAAAACACTTTTCGCAAAACACAACACACAATTCTCTATGTAACACACAAATCTTACAGGAATGAATATTATGGCAAAGGTGTTTGCAAATGTTTGCTTTTGAGATGTGTTTGTGATATTTTGAATGCAGTGCTTCATTTTGTAAGAGATGTGAGGCATTTTGCAATTCTTGGATTTGTGTGTAAAGTTTAGAAAAAAAGAGGCACAGTTTTGAAAATGTGTGTAAGCAGTTGAAAAAACTAATACTGAATGGGTCATGACAGTGCAGTGTGACATTTTGTGAAAACATGTTACAAGATTATCAACATTATCAAAAGATCTTCTGTAACACATGAGGTACATTTGTATGTCTTTAATCTGTCGTGATATTTCTAAAGATCTGACTGCAGGATTCAGGAAGTCTTGAGTCTTTAACACAGTCTTTTTTCTTTAACCGTCTGTCATCATTCAGTCAGTATGGAGCTCAGTCAACTTCCTCTTGTGCTCTGTGAGTATTATTTTCACTAAATGTATTTCAGTGGAATTGCTATTATGTTATGTGAATGATCAAGTGTTTTAGTGTTCCTAGATTTATGTCTTTTCTTGCTGCTCTCAGAGTTTCAAATCCAGCTCTAGTCCATGATATATGAGTGAAGGATGAGTGTGAGAGAGGAAGTGTGCAGTTAGTGCTGTTTGTGAAAGAGAAATGCACTCTGTTGTGTTGTAGATCAGTGTTTGTTCAATCATTCAGTTTTGTGCTTTATAATGGTGTTGAATCAGTTCTGGTGGTGTGTTTTGCAGTTATTGTCGCTGTTGTAGTAATATTCACTAGTATACTAGTCACAGTCCCCACACAATATCTTAATATTTATTCATCTTTATAATTATCAGCTGAATGTTCAAATTGTGAGTTTTTCTCTTTGTGTTTTAGTGCTGATTTCAAACATCTACTCTGGAGATACTGAAGGTGAGTCAATTTGATTCATATATTTTCGTCATATATTTTCATATGAGTGATTCTACGTTAACTGTTATAAACCAACTGAGAGTTGAGAAATTACTTACATTTTACTATGACTATAAATGCACCCTTTTAACAAGTTGCATTATTCATGTTACAATTCTGAGGTGTGATATGAAACACAAAAAAACATCAGTATATCTATCAAAAACAGCAGATATATTTCCTACATTCTCTGTGAAATCAAAATCGAAATGGTGAGAGACAAGATCTTCTGTTGGAAAATTTTCACATCTCATGTTTCCAAATTCCCAATGATTGTATATTGACAGATCTTTTATAAACGACTATAACAGCTATAGAGAGCAACACTTCAGTCTCATCTGATTTAGCGTGTGTTTTACAGTTAAGTAACTGTGTTCATACTGTAAAAGCTGCTCATTATTTTCATTGTGAATTGTTGTCATTGTACAGAAACACCGAAATCCACAGTGACCATTAAACCTGCTCAACATGTATTCAGAGGAGAGAGAGTCACCCTCAGATGTGACATAAATGCTGAAGGAGTCACTAGCTGGCAGTACAGCTGGTATAAAGAAGGTTCAGGCAATGCTTTCAGTGAACTACAGGAACTCACATTCAGTCCTGTTACTGAGCTCAATGCAGGTAAATACTTCTGTTATGGAGTAGAGACAGATGGATCACACAGATCACACCGCAGTAATGAAGTTACACTGACAGTATCAGGTGAGTTTGATCATCTCTTCACATTCACACACGTTTAACATGGTATTAATGAGTGATTTCTCTATTTCAGATAAAGCCCAGGCAGTTTTAAGTGTTTCTCCACAGACGTGGGTGACTGAAGGAGATCCAGTGACTCTGATCTGTGAGGTTTACAGCTCCTCTACAGGCTGGACATTCAGCTGGTTCACTGAAACTGTCTCATCAGGTAAGATATAATGTGCTTCATGTAGTAACATCTGAATAAACTGGTTTCATAAAAAAATATATTGAGATTAAAAACATTTAATCAATCTAAATACTCTGATTATACCAACAAAGGTCATTTATAAGACTTGTGCAAAAATGTCTGCTCATTTCTTGAGGTAACTGCACTTTTTCACTTTATACAGACTACAGATATCGTTATGAGCTGCTCTCAGACAGCAGCAGAGGAGCTGGAGGAAACTACACTGTCAGTTCTGCTGCTCTAAAACACACAGGAGTTTATGTGTGCAGAGCAGGGAGAGGAAAACCAGTCTATAACACAACCATCAGCAACTCACAGTTAATATGGGTCACTGGTGAGTTCAAACTGAACCACAGAATGAGTGAGGAGGTCCTAAACAGACCAAACTAACCAGCAAAACCTTGAGAAACATTTAATTATAATGGTGTAAAATTGTCATGAAAAAATATATAAACTAAACTATTGTGGCACAAAAGTGTTACTTACGTAAGTGGACTTGAGGGAACATAATCGAATAGGTGTAATACAAATGTATAATCTGACCTATTTATTAAATAGTGTTGTCATTATAACATTTACTTTTAGTTTTTATGTTATTCACCAAACATTGATTCTAGGAGGCACTTTATCAACAACACAGGACACTCAATGTGCACATCAGCACATTTTATAGGATGGACCGTATAAACACTTTATCAATCATTTTACAGTTTGATTATCTGGCTACTAATAAATTAGTAAATTAATATACAGAAAACTCCGCTAACTATAAATACTAATAGGTTCACACTGTACAGGCAAAGCAGAACTGACCCTCGAGTTGAGTCTGGTTTCTCCCAAGGTTTTTTTCTCCAATAGTAACACTTTATGGAGGTTTATGTTGGTTGTCACAGTTGTCTTTGGCTTGTCTGCTGATGGCATAATGACAAATATATTAAGGTGTTTTTTTTTATGAAGTTTTAAATAGAAATACTCAGTGAAGACTTATGGATTTTCAGATATTATAACTTTAATATTTTTCTGAAAACCTGCTTTGAAACAATTTGTGTAAAGTGTTATATCAATAAAGCTGTCTTGACTTGATTTCTGAATTATAGCTGTAATTGTCTTCTCAGGTGTTTCTCCTCCAGTCTCTCTTATCGTCAGTCCCAGCAGAACTCAACACTTCACATCTGTCTCTTTCTCTCTGAGCTGTGAGGACCAGAGTAACTCTAATGGATGGACAGTGAGAAGATACACAGACATTTGGGGGCTGGAAGATTGTTCATCACTGTCGGGATCACAAACAGGATCTACATGTACAATCAGATCCACCACCCCGTATGACACTGGAGTGTACTGGTGTCAGTCTGAATCTGGAGAGAAACATCATCCTGTTAATATCACTGTACACTGTGAGTCTGTGTTTCTGTATTTATCACAAAGCCCTCATTTCTTGTTTCAGATTTAAATAGCCAGATTATAATCTCAATTCAATCTTATTCACACGCAATCTTATTCCTAAATGACAATGAATCCACTAGACCAGTGGTTCCCAACCTTGGTCCTGGAGGCACCCCAACACTGCACATTTCGCATGTCTCCTTTCTCTGACACACCAGTTTCAGGTCTTGGAGTCTCTACTAATGAGCTGATGACCTGAATCAGGTGTGTTTGATTAAGGAGACATGCAAAACGTGCAGTGTTGGGATGCCTCCGGGATCAGGGTTGGGAACCACTGCACTAGAGCAGTGATCCTCAAATCTGGTCGCGAGATCCACTTTCCTGCAGAGTTTAGCTCTAACCCTAATCAAACACACCTGAGTATGCTAATCAATGTCTTCAGGATCATTAGAAAATCACAGGTAGGTTTGTTTTGATCTAAACTCTGCAGGAAAATGGATCTCGCAATACAGATTTGAGGATCTGACTAACTAGACTATTAAACCTTTGACTGTTAAACCATTACTCAACCTTTGACTTTTGTTATAAAAACATTGAGATTCTAAATGTATCCAGAATCGTGCAGTCATTTACCCACATGTCATGTTCATTTGTTTATATTTTTCATAACCCCCATGAGAAAATGTGTTATTATTATCATTATTATTTTTGTATTGATTATTGTAACTCTGTCCTATTTGGGTTACGTCTCACATTTTCCATAAACTAGAACGTAGTCAACCTTTGACTTTTGTTATAAAAAATTATCTTAAATCTGAATCTTAAAACTCATCTTTTTAAATAAGCTTTTCCTGATTAATTGTAATTTATGGGTTATCTTTATGTTGAATAGATGTTGCTTTGATTGTATTACTGTCTTGTAATTTATGATTGTCATCCAGTTGTAATGTGTTCTTGAGTGTTTTCAAAGGCACCTCTAAATAAAGTGCATTATTATTATTGTTATTGTTGTTACATTCTTACTATAATCTTACTATTTGTCAGTTGATGTTTGCTCTGTTTCTGTAGTTGGTGTGATTCTGGAGAGTCCTGTTCATCCTGTGACTGAAGGAGAAACTCTGACTCTATGCTGTTTACATCAAAATACAACCTCACTAAACCTCAGAGCTGATTTCTATAAAGATGGGTCACTCATCCAGAGTCAAACTACAGAGATGATCATCTCTACTGTCTCAAAATCACATGAGGGTTTCTACTCCTGCAAACACCCAGATGGAGGAGAGTCACCCAAGAGCTGGATCTCAGTCACAGGTGAGAGACAATGAAACTGTGAGCTGGTTGATTTCTTCTCATGTTCTCGTTCAGATATGGTGCTTGATCAAGTGCTTGTGTGTCTCTTCTTCAGTGTCTCATTCAGGATATCTGATCTCTGTCCTCCACACACTCAGTTCTGTGCTGGCAGTTTCTCCATATCTGCTCGTGACAGTCGTGCTGATTTTCAAATGCTGCAGGATGAGAGGTAAATATCTGTCTGATTTATTACATTATATTTATTATATTCAGTTAAACACCAAATTGGTCATTATGAGAAAGCCACCCTGCTGATAAGCTATTTAAGCTTTTTATTATTCTTAGTTTAGATTTCTGAACGCTACTCCTCCTAGAGCTTTCAAGCTAGAACCACCAAACTCAGCCCAGCTCCTCAGACTGATCTCACTTAGTGTGCTAGATCTCACAGATTTGGTACATTTAAAACATAAAAATGAAGATAAAAATAATAAAAATCGCATAGACTTGCATTGACAGAATGTTCCGATGAGCCAAGACTATTCAAACTCCAAAAGTCAAAATTCAAATTTAAATTCCCGGAATCCCTTGAGACTCAATCAAGCTTCCCTTCTATGTACTATTTCTAATCAATTTAGACTCATTCAAACTCGTCTATCTGTCTGTCTGTCTGTCTATCTAATCTATCTATCTATCTATCTATCTATCTATCTATCTATCTATCTATCTATCTATCTATCTATCTATCTATCTATCAATGTTAGCAACATGCTAATCATATTTTCAAACTTCAAGCTTATAACTGCTTTAAACTTTCAGGTGAGGCTTTCTCAAGCCTAAAGTTTGTTTTGATGAACATTTTTTTTATAAAACGGAGAGTTCCGGTCCTTGATTCTGATTGGTTGAGCCTCGTTCGAAGCTGTTGTAAATTACTCCACAAACGCACCTTTGTTTACTTCTGTGTTGCTCGGCAATCACTTTGTTGGAACCACAACTGTTTCTGAGGAACTACATTGTTTGGTGGAAGAATACTGTTTTTATTTTAGGGATGCACCGATACCACTTTTTCCAGTACTCGCCCGATACCGATACTTTTATTTTTGGTACTTGCCGATACCGGGTACCGATACCGATATTTTTATTGCATTTGTACATTTTTTTAATATTGGGTACAGAAACCAAAAGGGTATGTATAATGTTAGTTGGTTAACTTCATTTATCAAATTGATAGTAAAACGCAAATTTATTCAAACACCTTCAACATTTCTCACATTATATTCGCTATAGTTTAGAAAATGGTAATAAAATATATGACAAGAACTCAGAGTTGCACTGTGTCAGAACAAATTCATCTTGATAATGTTAGATAATTTTGATAGAAAGGTATGTAATAGATTACAATCAACCAAAATAATTCAGACAGCTGTTAGTATGACAGTATTTATACAACTATCAATACTTTGCCGGGCAACCCTTAGCCTCAATAACAGCCTGTAGTCTCCTGGGCATGCTGTCACCCAGCTTCATGCAAACCTCAACTTCCCAGACTCGGTCTGAATAATTTTTGGACCCAAATTTGTATCAATTTTACTAGTAGTCCACTGTATGAAGAATTTTTGGGTATGATTTGTCACAGTTTACTTTATTTTGCTATCCTCACTTACATAAATGAACTATAGTGTCCTGCACATACTAGTAAACAAATATAAAAAATTATATCTGGTCTCTGAATATTTTAACGAGTACAGGAGACCAGTATCGGGCCCGATACCATTATCGGTATCAGTGCATCCCTATTTTATTTATATCATTACACTTTAGTTGCTCTGTTTTATTTTGTGAAACCTTACTACGTATAAGGAATAACAGTTTTAAAAAAGCAATAAGCCCCGTGAAGCCGTGATTTACAGTGAATTTATAACAGCTAATGTTTTTTTTAACAACATAATCATAATCATAAAAACAATAAACATAGAGAGAGAGAAACATACATAGCTGTTCAAGTAAATGCTTGATTGTTTTGTATTTGTGTATTTAACAGTTGCATCTGTTGAAGAGCAAGAAACTGCGATCTGATCTTAATCTGTCGTGACGGTGAGAAAACTTCAGCTTCATCCTGGAATCTCTCAGTTTCTCAGTTCAGACTGAACATGCTCGCTTACTATAAAAGTCACGTTTTAGGAGTGACTCCTTTTGGCATCTCACAGTTGTTAAAGTTAACATGAACCAGCATCACAACTTTTTTGACTTCTGAGTGAAACAGAATATTCAACGAGAAAATGTGTAGCGAAGAACATGATTTGATCCATCAGGAATTAATTGGATTGTAAAAAAAAAAGACTGTTATATACACATTGCTTTGTTTATCTTTGGAATAGCTAAGAAATTAATTACTCACAATTTGTACAGTGTCCTAACTTTTTTGGAATTGGGTTTGAATGTGGTCTTTGAAGTTCAGCTGGTCATCAAAGATTAACCCAAGATTTCTGGCTGATCTGATTGAGATGATTATTGATGATTTTAGCTGGATGGTGAAGTTGTGCTCTATTGTTGGAGTGGCTGGATTGGCGAGAAGCTCAGTCTGCACTAGATTGAGTTGTAGATGAAGGTTTTTCATGCTGAAATGTCCATCAGGCAGTCTTGAGATTTGTGTAGATACTGTGGGATCAAATGGTTGATGTTAGAAGTAAAGCTGTGTGTCATCAGCATAGCAATATATAGCCCATCACACACCCCTATCGTAAAGCAGTTCAGTCCTAATATAAGTCTCAGTATAGTAATGCTATTTTAGCCTCTGTGATGTTTGTTTGCTTCACAAATTATAAGCACATGAATCCACACTGTAATTTTTAAGCATGTATATTCCTCATTTCTTAAAGGAAGTCTTCTGACTTGTATCACTGATTTGTAGCAGATGCCTTGTAGGTTTTTCTTATTTTGAACTGTTCATGTTTCCTTTTTTTTTTTAATTAAGAAACAGTACCTTTTAAAATATTAAAAATAAAAGCTGATGCTTTCTTAAACATCCTTGTAGTGTCACAGTAAAAACAAATGCGGTGAATCAGGTTATACATGTCAATTATTAAGTATTTTGCACTTTGGAACAAAATGCTATTGTAATCTTCAAAAATTATTACAGTTAGTATGTAACATTTATTTATTTATTTTTTTTACATTTATTTTTTTGTACCCACAGCCCACATGTGACATGGTTACATAAGTAACCTGAGACGTTCCTTTTCATGGGAACTTCGAACTGTGTCCTCTAGGGGTCGCTATGGGGAACGGTATACCAATGCCACCATGCTGAGGGGAGTGCATGCCAGAACCATGGCGAGCACTAAGTACCAACTCTACCATATTGCTATGGGAGTTGCCCCTGGGACGTTAGACGGCTGTCAGTGACGTTATTCCCTATGGCCAAAGGCCTAGGCTACATACCCCAAAATACTTACCTGTTAGGGCCAGACTCCTGGGCCCGGGGTAGAGCTCAAGGCTTGGAATCAGGAATAGATTCCTTTAAGGGAATACGACCAAGAGCCTAGAATCATACTAGTCTTGGCCTGTCACACAGGGGCTACCGCACGTTTCTCTTTGTATGTGATGAAGTAACTGTCTCAACAGACCCCTAGTAGCAACATTCTGTTAAAGTAGGTATCCAGAGGATACATAGGAAGAATGGTGCCCAAGGCGGAACTGGGGTTTTAAACCACTCAGAAAGAGCACGAAGCT
>NW_015507709.1:29855-40700 GCF_001515645.1 Sinocyclocheilus grahami | reverse complement strand
ACACTTACCACTTATGCAGATTTTAGAAAGTGGGCAAAGCATAACGTGCACACTTACCAGCTTTGTGGATTTTAGAAATACCGTTCTAGGGGTTCTCGTGGCACTCTGAAAGAGCAGCCCATAGATGGAAATTGCGCATCCCCAAAACGCTATGTCTTGAGAAGTCATCAAGTCAATCTATGGCTATAATGCTGGAGTGGCTAGCAGTAAATCTGTAGCTGAGGGAGCGACGAGGTGCTCCCCATAGTTCCCCATTCACATCATTCGCTCAGTTAAATATTGATGCATGTCTGATGTTGGCTATTTCTTTCTAAAAAATATATTTAAGAAAAAAAAATCTAATAATGGTTGCTTTCTTCAGATTTGCTACAGTTTTAACCGTGCGAAACAGTGACCAGTGTAGTCTGCATTTCTTCCTTTTCAAATTAAGAAGGTGGATTCATTAAGATAAGCTGGAATTATACTCATTAAATTTGTTTCAATTCACAGGTACAAATATATCAGTGTCAGACTCAGCACCAACAGTGTCAGAGGCCTGATATAATAGAAAATAGATATAAGATCGTTTGTGGTTTGGTTTGTTCTCTTTCTTTCAGCTTCAACACACTAACCAGTGAGAGAAGAGCAGCAGCTGTACACTTTATTTTTGTCATGTAAATGCATAAATACAGCTAATACCATCATTGCAATAAAGAACCATCTAAATATTGCTTCATTTATCTCATTCATTGAACACACCAGAATACATATTTTCATAATAACAAATAAATCCTGTTCAATTTAATACTGACTGGGTCATGACAACATTTCTGTAGAAAACGTGCATGTTAGTCAGTGTGACATTTTGTGAAAACATGTTACAAGATTATCAACATTATCAAAAGATCTTCTGTAGCACATAGGGTACATTTGTACACTGTAAAACGGTTGCTGTAAATTTGCTGGATGCCACTAAGTTACTGTAAAAATGTTCACATTATTATTACTGTAATTGCATTTACAGTCTCAGTACTGTAGAGTTTATTTTCATTTAGTTTAAATATTTGTTACCTGTAAAAAAAAACAATCCAATTGTGGTACAGTACTTTTGTAAAAAAAATCAGCTTTAGTTCTGATAATATTCTTTTTAATTGTCAAACATTTTATTTATTTTTAAAAGTACAAATTACACATTTTCAGCATCATTTCTCCAGTCTTCAGTGTCCCATGATCCTTCAGAAATCATTCTAATATGCTGATAAACATTATTATTATTATTATTATCAATATTTAAAACAGTTGAGTACATTTGTTCAGGATTCTTTGATGAATAGAAAGATACAAAGATCAGCATTTATCTGAAATAAGCTTTTGTAACATTACACACAATACCATTCAAAAGCCTGGAGTCAGTATCATTTTTTGGGGAAAGAAATGATAGAAATTACTACTTTTATTCAGCAAGGATGCTTTAAATTGTTCAAAAGTGATGATAAAGAGATTTAAAATGTTACAAAAGATTTCTAATTCCGATAAATGCTGTTCTTCTGAACTTTCTTTAAGATACCTGAAAAAATTCTACTCAGCTGTTTGAAAAACAATAATAATAATAATAATAGTTTTTTGAGCAGCAAATCAGAATATTAGAATGATTTCTGAAGGATCATGTGACATTGAAGACTGGAGTAATGATGCAAAAAATTCAGCTTTGATCACAAAAATAAATTACATTATATTCAAATACAAAACAGTTATTTTAAATAGTAAAATTTCAATGTTGACAAGCTCTCTGATGAGAAACAGCAGGATGGGATTCACACAGTGTCTACATTGCTTATTGTAAACAAACAGCCTCAACACATTTAATTAAACATTTCCAGTATTTTAGAGTGACATTAAAAAGAACAAAGTGTTTTATCTGTCTGTTTTCAAAAGTTCCAAGAACAATACCCAACAAACATGAGACGTCGGCCCGACGTGCAGATCATGTCTATATTGCGTCGGTCGGTCCAGGGCCGTATCTGTACGTCTAATCGACGTGTGCAAATCCGGTGGTATCTGGACGTCTGACTACGACGTCCCTCCTTACTAGGAGTTTTTTCTGGACGTCTGTACAACGTGCAGAACAGGTTCAGGAAATCGACGTAATAACTTTTTATACAAATAAACAACAAAACAATCCTGTGAGTTCTGATTTTTTTTTTAAAAAATTAAACATCACGTCTATTTTTTATGAAACATTTAGGTGTTAAAATAGTGTAATATTTAAATGTTTAAAATGTGTCCATTTAACTTTTTTTATGAGTGGTATGTTTCACTGGGACATGGACAGAAACAGCAGTTTTCATCTATGTGTGATGTATTTGATCTATTAATTAAATATAATTAATTCAATTAAATTAATTTAATATTAAATAGATTAATTCAAATAAATAGATTTAAAGAGATAAATATAATTAAATGTAATAGATAAAAAGATGTAATAAATATTTAATAATACTATATAATATTTATTATATTATTAACATTTATTACATATTATAATATAATAAAATAGATTAGTTTAAGTTAAATCGATTTAAAAGAGAGAAGTAGATATAGTATTTATATATAATATGTATTATATTATTATTATTTTTATTATATATTGTAATAATATAATGTTATATTTAATAATAAATATTTAATAAATGGATAAATAGATTTAAAATGTAATTAAATAAATGGGTCTCTAAACGTGCGCTCGCGCGAGGGGCGTTAACGTAGTGACGCAAGCAACAGGGCGCGAAGACGGATGATATTAATTCTGTATATTACCAAAGACTGAAGATAATAACCATCGCGATAGATCCTTTATTATTTAATCCTGCGTTGAGGACACTTTATAAAACCCATAGAGGATGGGACCCTACCTGCCCAACGAACGGCCTTCACAAAGCGAGCATGCGACGCAAGCAACTTGGGAATTCAAACAGTAACGGTCCTCTGACAGACGGACGGGTGCTAATTAAGCCAAAGGTAAGCATGTACTTTTATTCGTCCTTTTGTCAATCTAATGTTACATTTTACTTTTAATTTATATTTTTTTTGTGTTATGCTGTTTTTAATTTCCCCTTTTTGTAATTTGTATATCTCCCTGTTGGTTCATTTGTGCGTGTAGTGGTCCAAGTGACAGGTACGTTTATGTTGATCCCTTTTAGTTGCTTAAATTAGTGACTAAAACACGTAACTTTACAATAATGTAAGATTTTATCTTGTGTGAAGCGTTTGTTCTTGTAATAAAATAGACTTTGTCGTGTTCGGATGCTCACGTGAGTCTGTGAAATCAGGCTGCTAAAAATTCAAAATCATTTTTAAAAACACTCTTTGAAACGATTCACTAAACACTAAATATCAGTATGGCAGTATTTTCTGATCATATGTTCACCACAGAGGCCAAAATGAGCGTTGTGAAGCTTTATTTATATTTATAGTAGTCGTTTTTCGTTTATATTTCAATTGTGTTTCAGGGCAGTTCGTGAAGACAGAGAAACATAAGAGATGTTGTGACAGCCTGCACAGTTCCAGTTCCATCTGACACCAGACTCTCTACTGTGTGCGGATGCCTTTCTGGAGCCAGGGACCTCTTGCAGGGGAGAAGACTTTCCAAGGACCCCCTCATATCATAATTACAACCTTTTAAGGCTCACGTTAATGTGGGTGGGAGTATAATGAACATAATAAGATTGTTTTATTGGTGCAAATGTTCCCCATTTTATATGAACTGTTTAATAATATAACATTTACCATATTTTCTGGAAAGTTCAGCACCAGATTCAGTTGCATCAGTGTATAAGACACATTGCACTATAGAGTGGGGGAACTATGACGTCAGAACCCGGAAGAGTAATTCGCTGTGGGTTCCTTCCAGATTTTCCTATGGGCAAAAAGAGCATTGTGAAGCTTTATTTATATTTATAGTAATCGTTATTCGTTTATATTTCAATTGTGTTTCAGGGCAGCTCGTGAAGACAGAGAAACATAAGAGATGTTGTGACAGCCTGCACAGTTCCAGTTCCATCTGACACCAGACTCTCTACTGTGTGCGGATGCCTTTCTGGAGCCAGGGACCTCTTGCAGGGGAGAAGACTTTCCAAGGACCCCCTCATATCATAATTACAACCTTTTAAGGCTCACGTTAATGTGGGTGGGAGTATAATGAACATAATAAGATTGTTTTATTGGTGCAAATGTTCCCCATTTTATATGAACTGTTTAATAATATAACATTTACCATATTTTCTGGAAAGTTCAGCACCAGATTCAGTTGCATCAGTGTATAAGACACATTTTACTATAGAGGGGGGGAACTACGACGTCAGAACCCGGAAGAGTAATTCGCTGTGGGTTCCTTCCAGATTTTCCTATGGGGTTTTATAATGGGGGGTTTTCAATTTATGAGTAAAATAAGGTGACACATTAAACCATTAAATTAAGAAAGATACACACTCTAAAAAATGCTGGGTCAAAACAACCCAATTGCTGGGTTTGTCCCTATTTTACCCAGCACTGGGTTGTATTTAACCCAGCATTTTTTAGAGTGTGTATCTTTCTTAATTTAATGGTTTAGTGTGTGTGATAACATCATAAGAAATATCTTTAGATCTAATGAACAAATGAGTTTGGGCTCATTTTAATCTGGAGAATTTTCTGAAAATAATCTATGATCTAAAGATCTTTGCATGTTTCGTGAAGTTACGAGCTAAAACGTCACAGGACTGCAACCTCTGATTTTTTTCGCTAAGCTACATGCCACCTGTGCAGTTGTATGTGTGTTATAAATTATTGAGGAATATCTTATTCCTAGATATAAATGATGGATTATAGTGAGTTTTGGCTCTTTTTTAATCAGGAGAATCTGCTCTAAAAAAATGGTGTCTATTTTTCCACGATCTGAGCATGTTTTATGAAGTTACAAGTAAAATGGTGACATCAATATATTATTTTCATATGGGTCTTGGGGTGACTTCTTGTACAAAAACTTGTTCCAGGTTATTCAAAGCCCCAAACAATTATGCTTGTTTTATTCTACTCGATGAGACCTTTTAAATGACATATGACACATGACTATCTGAGCTGTATGATGTTTTTGACACAGTAGAGTAAATGGCACAAAAATCATATTTTGTAAATGATACATTTATTTTTTTTTGGCATTTATCAGCAAATAACTCGGCACTACTTTGGAGTTAATCAAAGCGGCTAAATGCATTGTAAAGCTCAGACTCTAATCTTTCAAATGATATCCATCCATTTTTTGTTCATCAAGGCAGTGGTTTGAAAAATATGATTAGTAATATTTTTGCGGAGGGGGGGCGTCCCGCCCGCGGTACACTCCGGTTTAGAGGGACTGCTTTAATTACATTAATAATAATAATTACATTAAATAAAAAGCTGAGATTCTAATCTTTAAAATGATACCTATTTTGTGTCATTCCATTCAGGGGTTGCTTAGTAATTTGATTATGATTTTTTTCGGGCTTAAAAGTGTTAAAAAATAACATGTATACGTAATCGCACACTTGTTCATTATTCCTGAATAATTCTCACTCCAGGCTGAACTCGAAAGTTGGCAGCCCTGTTTAAAATAAGTTGAAGTTTTGCTGAGCAACATTTACAAAATTCACTGTATAAGTTAATGTTAGATCTTTTTCTCCAAATGCTTGTTCACTCTTAAAAAATAAAGGTGCTTCACAAGGTTCTTCAAGCGATGCCATAGAAGAACCATTTTTGGTTCCACAAAGAAGCATTCAGTCAAAGGTTCTTTAAAGAACCATCTCTTTCTTACCTTTTTATAATCTGAAGAACCTTCTTTCACTACAAAGAACATTTTGTGAAACAGAAAGGTTCTTCAGATGTTAAAGGTTCTTTATGGAACCATTTAGACAAAAAGGTTCTATGGCAGAGTGTTGAGTATTTAAGAGTGTTGATTAGATGATGATAAGAGAAATAAGTTCCAATGGACTAACACTGTAAGTTATGGGAATGTATAGCTAATGTGGGGAAATGTGAAGTAATCAGCAATCGTAGGATGTATTAATACTTGTTTTATGCCAGGTTGGAGTCATACACTGATTTTCTGTCATGGTCTGTGGACCCCCTGAATTAGCCTTGCTCACCCCATGTAGAAAACTTTAGCTCCGCCACTGCTGCTACTGTCTTCATGCTGTCATAGTCTCTTCTTTCAGCACATCAGCATTCAGTGTTATAGCTGACACTCCAGAGAAGATGCTGGATGATAAAGGACCACTCGTTCACACATGGCCTTTCATCAGAGTATCAAAATGCATTGTCCTTCACAAACCTCATGTGGTTGAATGAAACTTTGCAAAATTCTTTATGCAAATTGGTCACCTGGCAAAGAGATTAAAAGCAAAAAAATATGAATGTAAGGGGAGGGCAGTTGTGATTACTGTGGTAAACCTTGACACTGGAAGAAAGTGCAGAAAAATCAAAAACATATCAGAAGAAATGAACAGCATTTCTCATCTACTGCTCATCTTCAGTTCCAGACCCTCATCAGTCATCACTAAACTCAGCTGCTGACTAATTTCTCACTAATTTACAACAAAGGTGAAATACACTTTGGAAACAGAAGGGAATGTCATGAAGACTGCTATGACTGATGTTTAGATGAAGGAGAAGGTTTGAATCAAATCGGCATTATGTTGAAGAGACCGTTTTTATGACAGCTTAAGTTATTAAAGGACAGACAGGATCTGCTTTTGGTTTTCTTCAAATTGCAGTCTTTGGTCTGCAAACTTATTCACAAGCTTCAAAGCAAACAGAAAACACACTGCACAGTGTGCAAACAAACTACAGGGACAGATTAGGACACAGATCAGTGAGGATCTGCCGTTTCTTTGTTTTCTTGTGTTACATGTGTGTGTGTGTTACGTTTGTTTGTTTGTTACGTGTGTGTGTGTGTGTGTGTCATCATATCCGCCACTCTGAGCAGTGTCTCAGACACGCATAAATGAGAACAAAGGCCAAGCTAAAAATTCTGCATTCCAAGGTAGGAATATGTTCAAATCCAATGGCAGTTTTTTAAGATATGGCAAGTGTTTCTGATCATAATGACCTGAGGCGTGAATTCCTCTTTATCTCTGAGGTTTATGGGGCTGCCAGCTATTCCTCAACTTTACCCTCTCTGAATACATCTTTAATGTGACAGTATCTTAATGTTATTAATGACAAATGACTGTCTGTGAGCCTTTCCTGATGTCCCATGTCAAAGTTTCTGCCAAGAAATTTCAGAACATGCGGCAATAACTGAAAATGGAAATGTATATTCATGTTTGATTTGCTCTCTTAAAACTATGTTTTTGTGTGTGTGTTTAATTTCATCAGCTGCTTTCTGACAGATAAACAATCTTTGCAGTCAAAATTATATTCTCTTCTGTCAAAATCAAACTAAAGCCAGATGACACACAAAGCCTAACAAATAAATTTAGGGTGGAGTGAAAAGATGTTTTAACATGTTAGCATGATGTAACATGTTACTAGCATGTTTCTAACATGTTTTAGTACATTGCCAGCATGATTTAACACGTTAACATGGTTTGCATGTTGTGAAGCAGAGTTTTTTCCCCCCATTTTCCTTTGAATTCAATTTAATATAATAACACTTGTTGGATTTGTGCTGGTCAGGCGAAATACAGGCTGACAGAGACTTTTGGAGATCAGACAAAACACATTTTCTGGCTGGATCAAGTAATAAGACTGGCATTGAGTTTACTGAGTTTACAGCATTGTTTACTTTAGTGAACAATGCGAATTTTGCCTGCACATATCAAAAGTCATCATGTGTCACGTTGATGGTCATATATGAAATAAAAGCTATTTCCCAATGTATTTAATAAAACATATTTAAGCAAGTACTCCTGAAAATAACTTCTTCAGAAAGAGTTCATTATTTCAATAACTTTGTCCTTGTCATTTCAGGACACAATTTCAGTAATTATCTTTATTTGAAATAACTCAAAGATAGATTTTTTTTTAATGCTTCAAAATTAATCTCTTTGAAGTGGTTCACTAGGTGTCACTGTCAGACCAGAATATACAGACAGCCTCCTTAACATCAACATGAAAGCAAACCTGCACCCTATATTTCCTTTCTTAATAGACGTTAATGTGCATGATTCACAAGGCCAATCAGGCTGTTGACATCGTTTACGTTACTGAACAATGGAACATTTTATTTGCTCTCAAATGACCATCATCAACATGATATGTGACAAAATCCTGATATAATCTATAACAATTTACCCCAAAAGTGTGTCCTGTTCCTTGTTTATTGCAATCACTTTTTCATTCCATAATTTTAGCTAATTCTCTTTATTTTACATAAACATTGTTAGCTTTCTAGTGATCTTGAAGACATTGATTAGCTTGTTCAGTTAGGGTTGCAGCTAAACTCTGCAGGACAGTGGCCTTCCAGGACCAAAGTTGCCCAGTCCTGCGGTAGACTAATTTGCAGCTGGTTCCTTAAAGATTTTCCCATGGGGTTTAATAACGGGGGTTTTCAATTTATGAGTAAAATAAAGCCTGTGGAAAACATAAACTGACAATACTTTGACATTTTGTTCTAATATGTAAACATCTACAGTGTATAATTAATTTTATGTCATAAAGCAATGCAGTTTATGTGTGAATGATCGGTGGGGGGATTGGCTGAGATGCAGCAGCTAAATCTAGCATAGGGCACCAAAATGATTCTGTGAGATTATTTTGTAAGACCTAAATTTGCTGAGGTCTCCTGATTGTGGATCATTGTGCCTTCAGTGAGCAGCATGTGTGGACCATTGCTGCCATCTACTGGTCAAGTCATGAAACTGCCACTACCTATAAGTATGTCTAATTACTACAATACTAGCTAGTTCTTGCTACTACACACAAACTGATCACAAACCACTACTTTCAGACACTATTTAATTTTTTTAGCTCAGCTGTCACTGAATTGAACGCACAGGATTGTGGGACATCAGGCAGCAAATAATACATGATGCTGCCTTCATAAATCTATCAGATTATACTCTATCAATAAATATGAATATTTAACTATTATTTGAATTCACAATAAAATATCATAGTTACTGTGTTAGTCATGTCTCTCATGTTTAGAAAGCAATGTCATTGGCATTTGGTCCACTAGAGTGAAGATGCTGGTTCAGGTGTGTTGGTGTGAGCTGGCGCTCTACAGGAAGGTGGCACTCCAGAAATGTCCATTATGGCTGTTATAATTGACACAATGCTCTAACAAGTCTCAGAGGCTGCTTGTAGTTATTCATTATTGCCGGAGAGACTCTCCTCATCTGAGCGCTGGTGATTTTCCTGGAGACTGTTTCTCCATTCTTCACATATTGTTAAACAACTCCTGAAATCACACCATTAGAACAAATATCAGAACAAATACAGGTGTAGTCTTTCCCAAATAAAGCTAGGAGGATGTTATTTGTCCACCCATTGACTGCCTCGTTTTAGACCAGAGTGGGGATTTATGGTGAGATATTGAAAAGAGTAAATAATATTCAACTTTATCTGCGTGTTTCTTTATCTCTGTCATATTAATCAGTCTGACTCTCTTCTGTATATCATTTTATATGTACACAATATGAAGTTATCTATTACTTTTTTATTTTTATTATTTTTTCTGCTACAGCAAGTGAAGGGAATGTGTCCAGCTCAGGGTTTTTAATTTTACACAATGTTATTAGCAGTCCAGTATTAGTTTTAGGTTATACTTGCCATTTCGTCCTGGATTTCTGCAACAGTAAATCACAACACCAACCAGCACCAGCAGTCCCGGCAATCCCAGACCCAGTCCCCATTTCAGTTTTGTATGATCTGGTTCCAGGCCTGCTTCTGTAATCAGTGGTGTATAAAGTACATGAAAGCCATACTCAAGTAAAAGTACAGATATCTTACCAGCAAATTACTTTAGTAGAAGTTGAAGTCACCGTTTAGAATATTACTTGAGTAAAAGTCTTAAAGTATGTGATATTTATTGTACTTAAGTCCAAAAAGTATTTTTTAAATCTTAAACGTACTTAAGTATTGAAAGTAAAAGTACAAGTAAATGCAAAATGGAAAAGAAGCAAATACATATAAAATATGTTAATATAATACATTTAATAAATATAAAAAAATAGTCAAAATGTGAAATGAACAGCCAGTAGGTGACAGCAAGTGACTCTTAATGAGTGAGTCATTGAGATTCAACTGATTCATTCAAACGACTGATTCATTCAGTGTATCATTCATTCAATGCATCGGAGTAAAAGTATACATTTTAATTAGGAAATGTAGTGGAGTAAAAGTAAAAGTTGCCTGAAATATAAAAACTTCTTATACTTAAAATATACACATATATATACACACACGGTGTTGGGAAGGTTACTTTGGAAATGTAATAGGTTACAGATTACAAGTTACCCTATTTAAAATGTAATAGTAGTGTAACTTTTTCAATTACTTTATTAATGTAACTGATTACTTTTTAATTACTTTTCTAAATTTCTAATGAATGTTTGTTTGCAACTGTTAATAATTTTCAATAATTTACACCATGCAGGGTTAACCTTACAGTAGTGCGTGTTGTAGTTTACATTTGTAAATTGCTGTGGATTAAAAAAAAGTTAAACGAAAGTTTTGTCAAGTTGACAAAATGTCAATAACATAGGGATAGTTCACCCGAAAATGAAAACTCTGTCATTAATTGCTCACCCTCATGTCGTTCCAAACCCGTAAGGCCTTCGTTCATCTATAGCTGGTGTGTGATGAGCACACTGATGTGGTTGTACTGTGGCTGCCGTTGCATCATCCAGA
>NW_015507709.1:0-29828 GCF_001515645.1 Sinocyclocheilus grahami | reverse complement strand
CCCCCCCACCCCCCCCCACATTCAAGCGTTTCTGAGCAATTTAGTTGAATCGTTAAGCCATGGTTGCAGTTTAGTAACGATACATTTGGGTTTTAAAGGAGCAGTAAGATTAGACAAACATTTCTGATTGAAACAATTAAAAAGCCTGTTCCTGCATAGGAGGAGACATGTCAGGCAATAATAGGTCAGTTATAGCATAAAAGGCAGAACATCTCTCACATGACTGAGTGGAGAGATAATGATTCAAATGAATCGCTGAAGATATAGTAACAACTAGGGTGGGCTCACCAGCGGCTCGCTGGTGGCAGTGGGCCTCATCCCCATAACGCCACAACTGATGTTCCTCTGAGCCCTCTAAACAAGCAGCAGCAAGTCAGTTTCAGCGCATGCAGTCAGACTCAGAGAAGCAGCCTCAGCATAGGCCAGTCCCAGACAGTGCTCGTGAGGGTCCGCTGGCCATCAGATGCTGTAAAGTAGTTGTAGTATCCTCTGGTGTGCCTTTGACAGTGGAGAAGATTCTGAGACAATTGTTGCACTCGCTGCATTTATACTGCCCACAGGCTTGTCAGTATTTGCATAGATTAGCGACAATTGGCCAGTTTACTGAACTGCTGTTATCCTATAAGGTTTCAGGATTTCGGAGAAGGGGAGGCGTTCCCACAGCGATGCTTCGCAATGTTGAGTGATCGCTTGAAAGGGAACCACATGCTCTGCTGCAGGAGCTCAGAATGGACAAATTGGTGGGTTTCAATTTGTTTTAACGTGTGTTTGTTCACACAAAGCTGTCCTATAACCCATGATGAGTTATATTACTATATTATTGTTCTTGGAACTTTTGAAAACAGACAGATAAAACACTTTGTTCTTGTTAATGTCACTCTAAAATACTGGAAATGTTTAGTTAAATGTGTTGAGGCTGTTTGTTTACAATAAGCAAAGTCAAGCTGTTTTTTTGTTTTGTTTTTTAACTATGAATAGTGTAAAAAAAAAATTTTGTTTCCTAGTTTATCTATCACTATCTATGGAAAGTGGTGAAAAATACACATCCCCTTAAATTTAACCTTTAAAGCCATATTTTTTTATTATTTGAAGTCAGTCTCCATGTAATAAAAATAATAATACTAATCACTTCAGATAGCTTTGATATATGCTACCTATTAACTTTTTAATCAGGAGGGCAAAGTAGCACCAGTCTACCACATTTTGACTTTGACGTGTCCAAAAAAAAAGGTTTGAGGTAACTTCAAAAATCAGAAAACATGAAATCATGAAATGTGACTCATTCTAATTGTAGTTACTGTGCAATATAAGTCTCATAGTAATCAATGAACCATACGCATTTTCAGTGTATATATAACTACGTTTGCATCAAAATCATTTGTATTAAAAAATATAATACATCTATGGCAAGCACAGCTATACAGTTTCAGTCTCTGAAATCATTTTCTTTTTTTTCATATATGAGACAAACTGCCTAATTTAAGTGTGTTAAATTTACACTTTATGAATTAAAACAACAGTTCATATCAGCTCCTAATTGTGGATATCAGCTAACAAATAAGACTTAAAAGCATTTCTAAGATGTTATTGAAAGAAAGCAGCTCCTGAGTTAAAGCAAGCATAACGGTGACCTTCATTATATGGGATCAGCCCATTCTTTGGTGTTATGGCAGATACATTTGTGCGGAAATCAGCACCTTTACTCAGAACCGCGAGGAGCAGAAGCAGCTGTGAGAGACTGAAGCAGGAGAGGAGGAGTGAGATCCTCTACTCTTCTCCGCTCAGAGGCGGCACACTGGCCAGAGCCGGGACCAGACGCTCGTACACCTGGATGCCCCGCAGGAACACCTGCTCATTCAGATACTCGTTATGATCGTGAAGCAGGATGGGAGTGAGATTCATCGGAGAGAAGCCAATGGCAGGAAGACCCTCCTACAAAAACACAATTCACAATATTATTAATAGGAACTCCCCTACGGAGGGATATAACATACAAAATTAATGAAATACACTAGTTTAGGGTCAGTATGATTTTAAATATCTATACAGTTAAAATGTTTCTTGAGCAGCAAATCAGCATATTAAGAACGATTTCTGAAGGATCATGTGACACTGAAGACTGGAGTAATGATGCTGAGTAAATTCAGCTTTGAAATCAAAGGAATAAATGACATCTTCAGGTATATTTTAGATTTTCTTTAGACGATGTGTCAGGTTGTTTGTGTCTGCAGACAGAAGTGAAATCGACTTACTTCCCTGATGAAGCGGCTGTCTGTGGCAGCAGGGAAGATTTCCTTTTGAAGAGTCACGTTCCTGTCATGAAACGCATAGAGTCACGTGTCTGCACGTGTTCAACTAAAACTAGAGGCTCACAAAACTTTAGAACAAACTACTTTTTCCCCTCACATGGCTTTGCAGGTGGAGCTAAATGCGTGCCACCAGGGGTCGCTCTCCTCTGTAGACGTGAAATTCTGGTCCATGTGTTTCTGAAGAGCAGAAAAAGGCAACAGATTTAAAGGGGTCCTATTATGCTCTTTTACAAAGTCTTGATATTGTTTTGGGGGTGTACTAGAACAGGCTCTCATACTAGGTTGTTCGAAAATCACATTATTTTTCACATATTTTACATTATTACAACACCTCTCTCCACAGTCTGGCATGAACGGCTCAAATAGTTCCTGTATCAAATGAAGGCCCGCTTTCTGAAATACGAAATGTGCTGTGTTAGCTGGGCCAGTGTGTGCTGTGACTGGTTAGCTGGGCCAGTGTGTGCTGTGACTGGTTAGCTGGGCCAGTGTGTGCCGTGACTGGTTAGCTGGGCCAGTGTGTCCCGGAAAATATGCGTCGTAGTCCAAACGAGTCGTTCGTTGTAGTTTTTGAAAAGTGATTTCTGTTAAATAAAATATCTCCTTTTGAAGTGGACTTTGAGCTTTGTAACTTTGCAGATCTTTTTTATGCTCAAACAGCAACATTACAGACTAACTAAAGTTGAAAAAGTGAAAAAGCATAATAGGACCCCTTTAAACCCAAATCATTTGAGTCTCTTGAGCTTGTACACACACAGTTTAGTAATTTACAGGAAGACTGACTCCCGCATTTACCACAACTATGCAATGTGTACGGAAACAAACTGAGCAACTAGTTTTTAATGTTATATTTAAAAGCGTATCGGAGTTGTGTCTTTATGTGGGGTGCAAGAAATCACAGGGAAGGTTTTGACTCAGTAGTGTTGCCAGATCTTGCTGTTGGGACTGTATTGGACAGGTGATGAGCAGTGCCTGGTTTTTTCACCAAGGCTCTTCTCCCCCGATAGCTCAGTTTAGCCAAACGTCTTCCATTTAAGGATTATGGAGGCCACTGTGCTCTTAGGAACCTTAAGTGCAGCAGAAATGTTTTTGTAACCTTGGTCAGATCTGTGCCTTGCCACAATTCTGTCTCTGAGCTCTTCAGGCAGTTCCTTTGACCTCATGATTCTCATTTGCTCTGACATGCACTGTGAGCTGTAAGGTCTTAAATAGACAGGTGTGTGGCTTTCCTAATCAAGTCCAATCAGTATAATCAAACACAGCTGAACTCAAATGAAGGTGTAGAACCATCTCAAGGATGATCAGAAGAAATGGACAGCACCTGAGATAAATATATGAGTGTCACAGCAAAGGGTCTGAATACTTAGGACCATGTGATATTTCAGTTTTTCTTTTTTAATAAATCTGCAAAACTGTCAACAATTCTGTGTTTTTCTGTCAATATGGGGTGCTGTGTGTACATTAATGAGGAAAAAATATTAACAAATGATTTTAGCAAATGGCTGCAATATAACAGAGTGAAAAATTTAAGGGGGTCTGAATACTTTCCGTACCCACTGTATATATATATATATATATTGCAACCTTCACCTGCCTACTTTATTAACTGGGTCACTTTAGGAGCTGAGCCCAAACAACAAACCCAAAGACGCTTAATAAGCATTGCTTATAATAAGTGGACATGGCAACCGTTCAAGAGCGCATGCTTCCGAATATAAACAAAACACGATGACTCTGTGGTTTAGTTAAAGGGGTGATTCAGTGGTTGTTTTCTAGGCTTGATTGTGTTTATGGGGTGCAGTCTAACGTGTTAATGCTTCGTTTTTCAAAAAACACAATTTTTTCACATAATTTACCTTTATTCCACACCACTCTGTCCCTTCTGTGAACAACGTGCTGATCAATTTCCTTTTTTTATGAAGCCCCTCCCTCAGAAATAGGCGATGGGCTCTGATTGGTTAGCTAGCCCAGTGTGTTGTGATTGGCTAAACCATCTCTATTGTGCTTCTTAACGTCCCGCCCCTCACCTCAGCGGCACGTTGGAACACGTTGTATTGTAAACATCGGCATCGTTAATATCGCTTATCAGTTTGAGCCCGATTGAGAAGCAGAGGATATTATTGAAGAGGATCGTGCAGAACCTGTGCAAGCACGGCTTTTAATGGTAGGCCTATGTTTTTTGTTTGTTGTTGTCTCATACTTTTAGATACGCTGTTATTTGTAAATGTTAGCTTTTAATATACAGTTTTATCAAGATTAAAGCTTTAATACAGCTTTCAATAAATTTTGAATCTTGTGAATCCATTAGAATCATTAGAAGACAGACAGCAATTCCTATATGAACAGATTTTTACGTACACCTCTAGTTTTCTCTTCCTCTTCTCTAAAACAGCGCAGCATGGCCTCGCCCCCTTTGCTCCCTTGTCCCGAGGGCGGGGTTTATCTGGGTTTGTGATGTCACGAACCCGGGAAGTAACTTGTTGTAGTCCCTACCAGCCATTTCTGTAGGCATTAAACTGCCAGAATTTTAAAAGACGATATCTCCATTTGCATTGAACTTTCAGCTTCGTAACTTTGCAGATATTGTTTATGCTCAAACAGCAACATTACACAAAAAATTTAAATCGCAATGAACCACCCCTTTAAAATCGCCAAACATAAGTCTTTGTTCAATGTAAAATTAAAAAGGGAGACCAAATGTGCAAGATGCCACATGCAACGGTTAGCATGATGTAAATCATAGCAGTTTCGAGAGCAAGTTCTGACGATAATTTCGATAATTCACCCCCGTATTTAAATGTAGGTGTCACTCCTGAATCTCTACAGTGTGTATGTGGCCATAGTCTCCTGGCAGACACATGAAATTACCAGATGTGAGATCAGGCCAGATGGAATTGTGTTTGGTGTGTAAAAATAAATCTGACCTGTGCAAAATCATATGTCACGTCCTCACCAGCTTCTTTACACCAGGCTTTTATCTTCTCTTCAAACTCCTGTACAGTGAACAGAATCGGTAGTGACACATGGCGAAAGAATCAGTTCAAAGCCAAATAATTTAATGAAAATAAAAAGAGACTTGCAAAGGGAGGGGGGTGTAACTGAACTCGTGTTCGGATACCATGTAATGGTCCAGATACACACCTGCAGGTTAACGGTGGGTGGGATTCTCAAGTCAAAGCTGACATCCATTTCCGCTGGAATCACGTTGTAAGCCACACCCCCTTTCACCATGGTCATGTTAACAGTGGTGACATCACCCAGAGTAAAACACTCATTGGTGTTCAGCCTGGAAATCACACACAGGTGTAGTTTAACGTTTAACAGATCTCCTTTAACCAGATGTTCAGAACACAGATTGAGAATGAAGCTCACCGGTGTTTCTCTTTCTCTCTGAACTCCAGGAAGGAGTTTATAACTCGCCGCTGTGGACACAACACAGACAGATGCATCAGAAACAGGATAAAAATAGACTTCATGATTTTAAGTTAAAATGCATATAAGTTACTTGCAATTTAATATAAACAACCTTTTGCCTTAATTTGTTCATTTTAAATATTGCTGTTTTTTTTAATAGTACACACATTTAATGTAGTTTGTCAATTAATAGGAGAATAAAAATGAAAACTGCATGTACAACTATTATACATTTTGAAAGAGTTTTGTTTCGAATAGTTCAACGTCTGTATGCTGTGCACTCACAAATAAGAGAAGATATTACTTAATTTACAAGAATCTCACAAGATCCTTCAGAAATCATTCTGATATGCTGATTTGCTGTTCAAGAAACATTTCTGGGGGCGGATTCACCAACATCATCTTAAGAAATAAGTTAAGAATATTCTTAAGATAAATTCCACGAAGTTCGTAAGAATGTTTTTAAGAGCAAATCTTGAAAAATTAAAAAGGTTTCCTAAGAACATCTTAATTTTTTTCTTAAGAAGAATAAATGGCTGAAGACGCACTAATATTTGTACGATAATTTTGACCTCTGTACAATGTACAATAATAAAATCCCATATTGTACGATAATTTCAGAATTTCGTGACGCCTCAATTGATGGCAGTTGTAAGCATATGGCTTCTATACTCATACACGAAATTGGCACATCCAGTGTAGACAGCGTGATTATAATGGGTTCTACAGTATTTTGCTCACGTCCGGTGTAGACATGGTGTATAAATAAATAAATCATTCTTACTATTTGGGATTTAAGACAAGTCTGGGGCTATCCTAACTTTACGAAGTTATTTAGGATGATTTTTAAGAAGCTTCTTTTCAAGAATTTGAAATCGTCTTAAGATTTGTCTTATGAGCAATCTTAAGAAAAAAGATAAGAACATTCTTAAGAAGATTTTTTTGGGAATATAAAAAACTGAATTTTTTTCTTAAGTTGAAAAATAAGAAGAAAATGGCAGTTAAGAAGACTTTTTCTTGAGAATGTTTCATGAATCCGGCCCCTGATTATTAGCAATGTTGAGAACAGTTGCACCGCCGGATATTTCGAATATTTCGAACTTCAGAATTCTATGTTGAAGTTAAAAAAATAGCATTTATTTGAAAAAGAAATCTTTTGCACCATTATGAATGTTTTTATTTTTGATCAAATTAATTTGTCCATGCAGGAAAAAAAAAAAGTTTGGCCACATTACATTCTGAACACACTCACTAGTTTCTCTGCTGCTGTGTTCTCCACAAACCTGGAACCATGACCTGGACTTCCTGGACAGCGGACTGTGATCCCTGCAGGACAGAGCACATGTTTGTTAACACACACACACACACACTCAGGTTTGTTTTTATGGTTTATGAGGACTCTCCATAGGCGTAATGGTTTTTATACTGTACAAACCGTATTTTCTATTGCCCTACACCAACCCTACCCCTAAACCTACCCCTCACAGGAAACTTTCTGCATTTTTAGATTTTCAAAAAAACTCATTTTGAATTATTTATAAGCCTTTTGAATTACGGGGACACTGAAAATGTCCTCATAAATCACCTTCTCGTTGTAATACCTATGTCATACCCATGTTATTATACAAATTTGTGTCCTCAAACCACATAAACATACACACACACACACACACAGAGTTTGACACTATGTAACGGTCACACATGAAGGCGTTAATGTTTAATCAACTGTACAAAGGTGTATATTAGGGTTTTTTTCTCTTACGGCTAAAACAATACACAACCGTTCAGAAGCGTCCTCTAACCACATAAACACACACACACACACACACACACACACACACACACACACACACACACAGAGTAAATGTGGCTACTGGCAAATGTGATACTCACACCAGGGGTTCCTTTCTCCATAGAAGACAGTATAGGCATTGGTTGGGTTTGCCAAACCTGTAAACAAATAAAACAGCCAAAAACTCTCTTTAATATTAGTGCATACATGTTTTAGTTTAAAAACGGAATTGTATGAAGATTGAATGGTACTGTATTGTATGTGAATGCTGCAATGTTTCACGGATGAGCTTGAGTATAGGGGAGCGCAGTTTGTGTCTTTCTGTTCAGAGTGGTGCTAAAACAGTTTAACCGTTTAATGAATTCACCCCTCACTCTGTTAAAATCAAGTCTGCAATTCTGAGAAAACCTGAGAATACTAAAGCAACTACAACAACTAGAAGACTGAATCTGCCGGTTTGTTTACCTTCATCAAGGGCAAAACCAATGTTCAGCTTTTGAAATTCAGGGTGCTTCACAAATGTCTCCATTCCTTTGTGACCACCAACCTCCTCATCTGTCAAAAACATTAAAAACACCATAAATTTGTAGGCAAAGTGGCTAATATTGCAGAACTGGTCATAACGGATACAAAAGCACCAATGGATCTTTGTTACTCAATGTTTAATTAGCTACAAATGAAAATGAGGATGTGAGGGACAGACATAGTGTCTAGAGATAAGTTGTGTTATTGTCTTGGTGTCAGTGAGCCAGTGAAAAACTGGTATTACATACATACTATATACTTAAAATTCTAGTATACAAAAAATACTCAGGAAAACATGTTTGTGAAAATTAGACATTGCATAAAACCAATGTGAAACGCCATTCAAAATCACATTTTACTTCCAGAAATGTTTTTAAATGTTGTGCAATAATACGGAAAACTTGTATTAAAGTTAACTACAATTCAGGGTCAATTTTTACCACCTTATTTTTTAACACAGAAGTAAGCTGTTTTCTGTGAATGTGCGAGACATACGGTTCATTAGTCACTGTAGTGAAATAACGAGAAGAATAACAAAGTGCAGTAAACAGTAAAACTGTTTGCACTACAAACCAGTGTGTTTATAATTTAGACAATACATTAAAATAATATGGTAAGAAACACCAGTGTGTAATATCAAGCAGCAAAATGAGCTGTTTTATACAGCTAAAAATAGCTGGAAGTGGATGAGACCAGAAACCCCACATTAAATTTACAAATAGCTACATCCATTCAACCAAAAATAAGGTAGATAAAAAAATTGATCTGGCTAAAATGAAACTGGTTAAATTTCCATTGACAGTATACATAAGTATTCATTTACAAATGATTATCACAAATTTGTTCTGCTTGTGTTCATGAAACGAATTGAATTCAATGCAATAATCAGTTCTACAATCAATTTACGGAGAAATTTGTTCCCATTGTATTTCATGAATCTAGTCACATATTTTCACTTGACTAGAATTCTTGTAGACTTTTTATTTATGTTTTCAATTAAATATGCCGTAATCCAGAAATAAAGGTGAAATCACATAACCATGTTTGACAAATTTTCACAAATGGTGAAATCTAGTAATTTTAATAGAAATCCACATGATCAGGAGTTTTGTGTGAGGACGAAATATCCTCACACATATTTTGCATGTTTCAATTTTACTGACATAATGCTGCTTGGTTTGAAACTATTGAAAACAGTAAATGGATGATTTTCACCTGCAAACTATTGAAACCAAAATTGTCTTGATCTATTGACATATAAGAGGTCATTGTGCTATAAAAACATCCAGTAAGTTTCACAACTCAAAACTTCATTGGTAGTATGAAACAGATATTGAAGCCAGGCCAAAACGACAGCTTGTGGAATGTTCTAATCTATGATGTAATAGTGTGGATAAGCACCGCCTCCACAGAAGAAGATCAACACCTGCTTCTACATCGCTACCACTTCAGCCCCGCCCACTGATTCTAAATCACTGCCTGTTTAGTCCCGCCCACTGATTCACACATGTAGCCTAGTGTTTACGAGAGACAAACATGCAGGTCTACACAGAAACCAAATGATAAAGATGCTCTGAAGACAACAAGATGCTGTGCAGTGCCAAGCTGTGGAAAAACACAGTCTTTGCATTGCCTTCCTTCTGATCCCAACATTACGAAAGAGTGGATGAACTTTATTTTTAATGAAGATCCAGACGGCGTCAGTGAGAACTCTTGTCTTTTGTTCACTTTATTTTACCACGGATTCATTTACAAACAAGGCACAATTCGATGCAGGATTTTCAGTAAGATTTAAACTAAATTTGATGCTGTGCCGACTATATTAGATCCAACAGTAATGTCACAACACACAAGTGTGAGTAACTGTTTTCATTACATGGTCACTATTGCTTTGTCTGTTATTACAGATCGTTTGATATGTATTGAGTTATTTGTGCATTTTGAATCTAAATCACAGCAGCGTTCATCTATGAGGAATGTGCACTGTTAAACATACACAACTATTGGCCAATCATAGCAGTGGGTGTTCACTTACGAGTTTACAATCCTCCACACCTATCCAATCAGAGCATTCTGATGAGGGGAGTCAAAACAGGACAGAAAATTGTCTATTACTTCTAAATTATGATTTTTGATGTAAAAATCTTGATAACATTATAAGTGGACCTCAGAGAACAGTACAAAATAAAAAATAGAGGCAGTTCATAACCCATTTAAGGTCTGTTGCTAAAATTTTCGACTATGTTGTGAGCTGACCTGGGACAAATGTTAAATGGATAGTACGAGAAAATCTCTTCCCAGCCGCCTTCAGTCTGCGAATGGCTTCAATGTACCTGCAGAGAAACAAAACTTCAATACACAAGCAAACTCCATATCCAATTTAGATAACAAATGATTATGCTTTTCTTATGTTTGTTTGTGCCCAACCAAACCATAGCCGATGATCGAAAATATATGCCGATAATACTCCAAAAGATTTCAAGCTAATGTTCTTACTTCATCTCAAAACGTTCATGTTTTGACCACAATTTATAAAAATATAAACTTTAACTGTAACTATAGTAGTACCTCAGTATTACTATAACAACACTGGCTTACCAGGTCAAAGGTTTTAAAGGGGTCATATGATGATGCTAAAATAACAATATTTTGTGTATTTGGTGTACTGCAATGTGTTTTTATGTGGCTTAATGTAAAAAAAAAACACATTATTTTCCACATACCGTACATTATTGTTTCTCCTCTATGCTCAGCCTTTCTGAAATGCGTCGATTTGTACAAAGCTCATCGGTCTGAAAAGCGAGGTGTGTTGTGATTAGCCAGCTGTCCAGTGCGCTGTGATTGGCCGAATACCTCAAGTGTGAGACGGAAATGTCACGCCCCTTACCATATTTGGAAACACACAGCATCCTCACGACACGGCGGCGTCAGCAACAATACTACAGCGAGGATCAAAGTTACGCTGCCTTTCTTGCGTAAACATTTGTGCGGTGTTATGCAACTCTTCCCACACAGTGATGTAGATTTGTGGGGGTGCGTTTAAACGAGGCGTTTTAGGAAGGTGTGGACGAGTCTTAACTTATAATGCCTCTTCAAGTTTGAGACTTTAATCTTTGCAACTTTACAGATCTTATCAGATCTTAACAGCTTGTAACGCTCCAAAGGAAAACTTGAAATCGCGTCATATGACCCCTTTAACAATTTTTAGTTTGTTGCTGGTTTTAAACTCACTGTATCGTGACACATTTCATATCCTGAGATCCTCTGCCGTAGATGTTGCCATGCTCATCTTTAACAGCAGCAAATGGATCATGCTTCCAGTGTTCCTGAAGCAGACAGGAACACAGTTTTTAAGTGAGATCTGACCCATGCTATGTGATCTGTACAGTGACTGACGTGTTACAGCAGTACCTCATAAACCGGAACCACATCAGTGTGTGAGTTCAGCACCACAGACTTCAGCTCCGGCCGGCTGCCGACCCACGTGATGATTGCAACGACTCGACCTGGACACACCTGAGGGGCAGGTTTAAATTAACATGGATGTGATTGATGAAAAACATGATTAGAGTTAGACAGATCCAGCAGTTAATATCAATACCTCAACTTTCTTCATGGGTAAAGCCAGCTCCTCTGCGATCCGCTCCAGGAACCTTACAGCAGCATCTGACAATGAGTGATTGACAGACGCAGATTTACTTTACTGGCCCCAGACATGATAGTCAGCAACTTTGCATTTGTGACAACCAAAGGTTGCGTTTCATATAATCAATATCCCTCAGTTTCAGAGACAAAAGTTGTTTTCTATTTATATCCGTCTGTAGAATAATGTAATTGTAATGTAACTAAATAATGTAAGTGCAATCCATTATGAAAAAGACACCAGACACTGCAGTTTTGCGGTTTTTTTCACCCATATTAATGAACAATATGTCATGAATTATTCCACTGAACTAAACACTCTTTAATCCCTATTTGCATCCTTTACTCTGGGGATGTTTGCAGGAAAGACCAGATCAGGGTTGCACCAGCTATGTGCAATTTACAATATATGCACGACTAAATATTTAAAGAGTGTGTATTTACACTAACTCTGCCTACCAAAAGACGGCTGTCAATCATCAGCTCCAGTGGGGTAGGTGGTAAAGCGCTACCGCAGTCTTTTGAATGCGATCGACCCGAGTTCGAACCCACCTTTTGCTGAACTGTTTTTCCTCCCTTTTCAAATCTCATATCACATCAGAAAGGCATTTATTTTCAATAAAAAATTAAGAAAATACTCAAAAATGTGAAAATAAAGTATGTGTAGGGAGGGCTTTATTGTCCCAATAAAGTGGCATCCATTTAATAATTTGAATTAAAATGATAATTTACACTCAATACGTTATTACTGCATACTGTTTTATAATGTACTACAGTACTGAGGTGCAGATAATTGCCTTTATTTGCATTAAATGTTATAAATAGCAGAAAATCCTGCTATTTTAACATACCATCATTGCACTCTGTTTTTATTCACAATTTGTACAGTGTCCCAACTTTTTTGGAATCGGGTTTGTAGAATCTATAGCTATGTGCACTTAGTGTATTAGTAAATTGCTAAAAATACTGCTATTTTCACTTTGTGTAACTAGAATCCATTGTTAGCAACTATTGCGATTTACAGCCGCTGCCAAATATTTAAGCGTTGCATCATTAAATTTAGTAAAAACATAACTCTGAGTAAAAGCTAAATATCTGCAGCGGCTGGAATGGAGCGGTGCAGGTATGACGGCAGAACCCAGAGGACTAATTCACTGCTGGTTCCTATGGGGATTTATAATGGGGTTTTTTTCAATTTGTGAGTAAAATGAAGCCTGTGGTAAACTTAACTTGACGATACACTGAAGTTTTGTTCAACAACATGAAGTACAGTATGCCTTCAATACTCTTCTGCATTTCTGCAAAAATTGAATCTAAACTGTAACAAACAACTTAGCTTAAATTTGTATAAAAACAGTGATTAACCTACTCCTAGTTTACTGTATTAAGTAATCATCACCTCACTTGATCAAAGATCAACTAATGGACTTTGTTTGGGTGTCATTGGTAATGCATTACAACACGTTTCAGGGCAAATTAGTCTTAAAACTAGTAAACTGCCAGCGTAGGCAAAAATTCTAGACGTTGTAGGGGTTAACATGTATTCCTGTGCAAAGGTTAACCCGAGTCATAAACCTAGAAGGTGAAATTGCACTTTTATATACTGCAGGACAAGGTAAGAGGGTCTCTGAGGTACCGTAGTCAGGCTCTGGGTGGACAGTCTTCAGCCGCAGGTATTCTCTGAATAGGGACACTGAAGGGTCTTCTGTCCCGGGGCCATTCTGGACCCCTCCGCCGCCGTTTGGTCCATCTTTATCAGGCAACATACCAGCCCACTGTCCTGTGACGAGACGGTTTATTATTAACCAATACACACTCTCATACACGAATATGTGTGAATTTTAAATGTATAAAATCAAAATTGAATAAATATATATATATATATATTTTTTTTTTTTTAGAAAATAAAGCCTTTTTGAAGGGCCATTTTAAGGATTTTTTTTTTTACATTTAACATATTTTAACATTATATCATTATATTTACAAAGTACATTTTCATGAACCATAGCTCTATCAACTGTGATTCAAAAGGTGAGAAATAATACTTTCATTCAACAAAGATGCATTAAAATGACAATACATTTCTATTTATATACAGCATTTACATAATCCATAAACATTGCAACATATTTCTATTTCAAATAAATGATGTTCGTTTGAACTTTATATTCATCAAAGAATCCTGAAAACGTATTTTTAAATATATATTTTAAATAAAAAAAATACGCATTTTAAAAAATAGATGTTTAATATTATTAAATTATTTTAAATAGTCTTTGCAAATATGAATTTAAAATTCTAGTTAATATTTTTAAACATCCTCATAAAGGGGTTGGCTACATATTTACACTTAATAAAACAAAACAAAATAGCAGATCTTACAGATGACTTATTACTGGTTAGTTCTAGTTTCTAGGCTTTCTGGGGTTTGAACCCGCAACCTGACACTGGCTGGTCACATAACTTGCCTTAAAAGTTAGTATAAACTTACTTATTGTCCATTAAACGTCTGCATAAACCAGTTTACATGTTCATGTAGCAAACTTGAAAAAGTTACAACCAGTCTTAAAGAAAAAATGACTTGTAACAGCAGTCTAAGCAGTTTATGCAACCAGCCATTGGTTTTAAATATGGGTGATACATTTTATTTTTTACAATTACATAAAAACATCTAATTTCAGGGGAAAAAATACATACATAAAACTTAAAAGACTTGCCTTCTGGCTAGTTGGTCAGAACTGTCAACACAAGTAAACAAACATGCAAAACAACATGGCAGGAAAAGAGCGGGATTCTTTACAGAGTAAACATCACTGCACAACAAATACCAGCCTGTTTCAAATCAAACAAACGTCTGTGTTGATGTGTCGCGTGTTTAATAATAAATCCGTCCATCACTAATAGCAGCTGACACATTGCCTCACCTGCTTCAGCTTCAGCGCGAGCTCACTGCTGATTTGCGTCTTAATCAGTCAACAACACCGTTGCAAACACCGTGTTTCTCTGTAATGGATATCTGAAGGTAATTTATAACTCACCTTCGCTCCAGGGTCCTCGGCTGAACTCGGGTCGTTACTTATTATGCGCGATCATGCCCAAAACACCGCTCTCGCGCCGGAGGCTTGCGTCATGACGTCGCAAATCTCCGTTACGTACGTGATGTTTAGAGCGCGTGCGCGAAATGTGTGAACCGTGTTTGGTGTGCTGCAGGAATGTGTTTCTGAACTGAAATCTTTTTTCTTTATAATGTCTACATCGACTACATCTTTGTTTTCATCCTTGCTCCTTGTGTTTATATATATATATATATATATGTGTGTGTGTATATATGTGTGTGTGTGTATGTTTGTATATTTTTTCATTTAAATGTTTTAGTTTTGAAATGTTGTTGTATGCATTTGTAATTTTATTTAATTTATTTTATTTTCTTAAATGTGTATATATATATATATATAGTTTTTATAGAGTTTTAGTTTTAATTACTTTTTCTTATTTGTAAGTTTCTTTGGATAAAAGCGTCTACTAAATGACTAAAAGTAAAGTAAAGTAAAATTATTATTTCTTCTTTAATGTAAACTTTGTCTCAATGGAAGTGTCTTGCATTGTTGGTTGTTCCCTGTCTTGTTATGTACATTAAGCAAAAAAAAAAAAAAGTTTCTGAAATGAAATTCCCATGTTTTCTCCACAGGGATTAAACAACACCAACAGCTAGAGAGATATAAGCAGACAACGAACTTCAAGATGAACTGTCTGGACGCAAGACAGTTTATACCACACATTATTTTAAAAAGGTTGGAGGTATTTTTTATAACTTTTTTAGATAAGTGATTATTATTCCTGGTCCTGTATGTCTTCATTATGTAGCACGCTTCAGAGCTCGAAAAACACACTGTTTTGCGTAATATTGCCAGTTATTTTCCTGAACGGATCACCGTGTTCGAAGGAATCGGTTCAGTGAATGATTCAGACTCGCTCATCAGTCACTTGCCGCCACCTGCTGGTGTAATGAAGGAAGAAACCCGAGTCACTGGGAAAGTCCGCAGCTACGCAGATTTACCACACGGTACTTGTGTCTTTTCTCGTCGAAAAAGCTTGTGAATGCTGGAGAATTGTTTTAATAATGTTTTACACATTGCTGCAGTTCTGTGTAACTATACCAGGCATCAATCACTAGAACTGATAGATTTAACTGATTAACCTGACAAATAAGTCGTTTGTAAAACATCCGACGGCTAAAACACGTATTTTGACTAAAAAACTAATTTGGCCAAAAAGAGCGACGCGTTTTATTTTATTCTACTCTACGTAGATTCATGTGATGTTTACGGCTTGATAATTCAAGCCGAGTATGTGACTTCTGTAGTGCGTACTAGTAAGCAGGCGTTGGTGGTATAGTGGTTAGCATAGCTGCCTTCCAAGCAGTTGACCCGGGTTCGATTCCCGGCCAACGCAGCGTATTTTTCCTGCTTTAAATAACTATGAGAAAAGCTCTTTTCACGCCAAGATCGATAATTATAGCGTTTTAATTATCGTCCTCATTCATGTTAATTAGGAAGTCCACACTACACTATAACGATTTATTTTTCTGTTCTGGCTGAAAAAAAAAGGCGGCACGTTATCGTGCATTAATGTGGATGTAAAGTTAGTATAGTTATCAGTCATTATAGTTCTTGGTGAGAGTATTTTTGTTTTCCTACTATGGAGGTCAATGGCAACCAGCAACTGTTTGATTACCTGCAATCTTCAAAATATCTTCTTCTGTGTTCAGCATAAGAAAGCAACTCATACAGGTTCGGAACGACTGACAGAATTTTCCTTTTTGGGTGAACTATCCCTTTAAGTGTAAAATACAAAAGACATCAAAACACTACAAAGAACAACTAGACCAAAATATTAGTGTCATGACTATTTATATGTCATATAATAATGCATTACATTATTACAACCAGAGCTGGGTAGCAACTGATCACATGTAGGCTAATCTAGATTACAATCAGATTCCCCAAAATTAAGTACTTGTAATTAGATTAAATTACATTTGAAAATAATCAGTTACGTTTTTATGGATTAAATGGTAACATATTCATTACACAACATCAATAATTTATTCAGAATTTACTGAGTCTCCTTAATTCCTCTTTTTCATCTTTTAAATGTTCCTCTCTGATTCTGAAAGTCTTCCTGTTTTGAGGACACTGACACAAAGACCAGTCACTACCCTTACCAAAAAGTAGTATACTTCAAGTTTATTTTAGTAAGTAGTATACTTAAGTAAAGTTCTGTACAGAAGATGTGTACTAGCGCCCCCTACAGTATAACAATGAAAACACGGATTCTAGGAGCACAATAATAGCTACAATATATTTAGACTTTTAATATATATAGTCAAGTATACTTAAATGTCATTTTAAGTATATTTCTGAGAAGTACATAAAGCCCATTTCTGAGAAGTACATAAAAAAGTATACTTTCCTGTTTTTTAGTTTAAAAGAAGTATACTAATAGCACACTTGAATAAACTTCTTTTTCGTAAGGGTAGTCAGGCGGCTACACAGCATATCACCACTGGATTTACAAAAATCATTACAGGTTTAAGAAGTGTTTGAACATTGCATCAACTACTGATGAACACATTGATTTTTATTTGAATTATCACTCAGTTGGTTATTTTACCATGTATTTCTTTGGAAGGCGTTTGTATTTCAAACACATTGAATTGCACAAATTCACCAACTTTTTTGTCATCAGATCCTCTTTGACTTAATATATATATATAATTGTTTAGCTTTTTTTGGAAGTACCTCTGAAATTTTCAAATAAACCCCCTGCAGTTCCTTCATAAAGTTTTGGGAAATTTTGACGTAATATGATGTTTAATGCACTTCATGTTGATGGAATATATTTTCTTACTCTTTGTATTTTTTATGTCAACACAGTTATCCAATTTAAATCAATGTGAAAAACGAGATAGGTCAAAAGTAATCTAAAAGCAATCTAAAAGTAGCTGATTATATAACAATCATTTCACCAGAACAAAACTGAGATTAACTCATTTTGGGCACTTCTGTATTTGCAGTGTGAATTCTTATTGTAATGCTTTAATCAGGGGGTCCTCGACTCTGACACTCGAGGTCCACTTTTTCCTGCATGGTTTAGCTCCAACCATTATCAAACACACTTGAACAAAATAATCGAGGTCTTCAGGATCACTAGAAAGTTACAGGCAGGCAGGTTTGATCAAGACTGGAGCAACACTCTGCAGGAAAGTGGATCTGGAGGGCCAGAGTTGAGAAGCTCTGCTTTAATCGCTGTCGTCTTGAAAGTACAGATTCACATATTGTAAGATATGATCAACAGCTTTGAGCAGCAGAATATCAGTGTTTTCACCCAGATTCAGCTCTGAGCAGTAGTTCTTCACTGGGACGATGTAGGATGTGGCCATTCCCAGCAGCTCTCCAGCCTTCACCATCTAAGAGAGATCAGTAAAGACAGAAGGAATCGTGTGACGCTCAAACAGCAGAACATGGCAAAGTGAAGCATTCAGATGTAAACATTATAATCAAGCATGACATACCGTCTGCTGAATGGCCTTGCTCTTGTAAACCTTGGTAATGTCACTTCTGGTAGCGTTACAAACCTGGTCCACATGGGTCAGTAACGCCACCTGGTGTACACCTGCAATCCAGACAGTGATATTAGATTTTTCACAGTTCTACCCCCAGTTTCACAGACAAGGCTTAAGCCTAGTCCCAGACTAAAATGTAATTCTGAGCTGTTTCAATTGAAAGAAACTTGCACTAACAGATCTTAAAATATGTCAGTGCCTTTGTTTTGTCTCAAGATGCACACCACTGGTTTATTAAAGGCACGTTTATTAAAAACTACTTAAATGTCCTAATTCAACTATTGCCTAATCCTGGCTTAACCTAAGCCCTGTCTGTGAAACCAGGCCATAGTTTCTTAATAATAATATATATACTAGAGGTGTATACGGTACACGTATTCATGCCGAACATTTTCGGTACGGGTCTTTCGGTTCGGTACGCATGTACAAAACAAATCTTTAATTTTTTTTCAGGAAATTCAGACAATGTCGTTTTGGCGCTCTTTGATGTGGCGTGACAGATCTCTGTATAGAAGCCTCAGCTCTGACGGCAGCGTGGAGCGCGATCATCCCTTCCTATTTAGACTACTAGTTTTAACGCGAAATAAACATGAATGAACATCTCATGCCTCATGTAATCATCAGTGTCTACAGCTCGTCAGTTTCCTAGAGAAATTAAGTCTAGAGAAGGGCATTTTGAGAAATATTAGACTATACTCATTATATTTTACTTTACCTGATAGTGATGCCTTAATTATTTAATGTATGTTTTAAATAAATCTTTTATGAAACAAGCCACTGTGTAAATTATTATATTTCAACAACAAATAGAATTTAAAGGTTAATTTAAAAACTGTATTGTGTGCAATTTACATGTTTGCATACCATTTTTTTTTTTTTATTCGAGTACTGATTATTATAGTTAAAAATAAATAGTACCGTATTGACCCAAATATAAGACAATATTTTTTTCTTGGAAATACATCTGAAAAAACGCGGTCGTCTTATATTCAGGGTCTAGAATTTGACATGTCAATAATACACCCACAATAGGTGGCGCCAAATACGCATAAAACGAGTGTGCCATGAAATACGTAATGTAATGCGTGTTGTAAAGATCGTGAGTAAAAACAAAAGAAGAAAACCTTACAGCTGCATGAGTCGTGACTCACGTTACCTGTCGTTTACACTACTCCGGCGTTTTCAACCCTCGAAAACGGAGACTTTCGAAAACGCTGCAGACCCTGTTTTAGTTTGAAAACTCTAGGGTTGTGTTTCAGTGTAAACTGACCAGAACGGAGAAACAGAAAATGATGGCGTGGCTGCCCACATTCGCTCTGCATATCCTTGTCGACCGTGTAAACAATAACATCATGTTCATTGTTGTACCTGCATGAATGGTCATGTGACATGCGCTTTCAGTTGTGTAGTGTGGGCAGAGATTGTTTCTGAAACGCAGTGAAAACGCCAGAGTAGACGAGGATCGTTTTCATTTCAAAACGCCGTTTTAAAACGAAAACGCACTAGTGTAAATGTAGCTCTGGGATGTGAGGGAACACACAACTGAATCAAACATCTGAACATAAACCAAAACAACAGGGAACAAAAATAGCAAAGTAGTTCTCAGATGCCACGCTTGTTATTTACAGCAATAATCTGACATTAATTTGATCGCATTACTCCATCCCCTGTGTGACATCATTAACAACAATTATATTGTTGAACCAACATGCTTCAAACAACAGATGTGTGACAAAGTTACTACAGTTTCGGGAAACTAGCTACTTAATTTCTCCAGAAATGCATCGTACTAAGCAGCGAAATACCGTATTGACCCGAATATAAGACGATGTTTTTTTCTTGGAAATTCATCTGAAAAAACGCAGTCGTCTTGTATTCAGGGTCTAGACTTTGACATGTCAATAATACACCCACAATAGGTGGCGCCAAATACGCATAAAACGAGTGTGCCATGAAATACGTAATGTAATGCGTGTTGTAAAGATCGTGAGTAAAAACAAAAGAAGAAAACCTTACAGCTGCATGAGTCGTGACTCACGTTAGCCTGATGGCACCAAACTCCCTTTGTGATTTTAAAACGTAAGACAGTACCCAGATTTGAAGACTACAGTAAGATTTAACTTCTACTGTTAATAAGATTTTGGTAGGCTACTATTAGATGGATAGCCTAAATGTCTTAATTCAGATGGGCTACCTGTTTTAGTTTTTTTAATGGTATATCAAAAAGTGTATATTTTTTAAATGTGATTGTTGGTACATTTTACCAGTTTTTACCATACTTTCAAAACAAAAATTAAAATAGGAAAAATATGCAATAAGAAAATAACTGAAGACAAAATATGTTTTACTGAGAAAAAACAAGATTTGGTTTTTAAAAAGCCTTTTTCCAGAAAGGTACATCTGGAAAAAGGGGGGCCGTCTTATAATCAGGGTCGTCTTATATTCGGGCCAATACGGTAATTTAAGTTCAGGCTCCGTTGTTAATTGTAACCTTATAGTAATTTAAAAGGGATACCTATGATTTAGAGCAGAAGCTGAGGTAGATTTTTATCCTTAAGAAAATATTAATTATAATTGAATGCATTTTATAAAAGAGCAATTTATTCAGTAAACCATTGTTTAATTAAAAAAAAGTTTAGTATTTTTTCCTCCTGCTGTACCGAAACCATACTGAACCGTGACGTCAAAACCGAGGTACGTACCGAACCGTCGTGTTTGTGTACCGTTACACCCCTAATATATACAGTATGAAACAAGGCTAAAGACTATTAAGTGAAGCATCAAAGACCTGTTCACACCAAAACCGATAACTATAACGATTAAGATTTTTTTCCTTTAAAATACTTTTTTGTTCTGTTCATCCCATTTTCATTGTGAGAACACTTTCTTTGGAAGTAAGTGTTGCACATATGATTCATGTTTCAAACATAACTCACCTAAGTTGCTAATGTGTTCTCTTAACTGCTGGAAAGTCGCGCCAAAGCTTTTGGCATAGGAACCGACTTTTGAGCCGTCTATTACAAACACCACACAGTGCACTTTATCATTAGTGCTCGGTTTCCTTAAGAAGCCCACAGTCTCTGCTCCAATCGGCTGCTCAGGACTAAACTGCAGTGGCAAAGCAATGTTTTACTGGAATACAGTAGTAACTGTACTGTTAACAACTACACATTGTCAACATTGAGTTATGAGTTCACTGTAAAATACTTGTAATTTTAATATAAAAAGTAATGTTCTATAGTACAGTAAAAGCTTGTTAATGGATAACTATCATGCAAAAATTTACATTTCAAAAGATAATGAAATTTGTCTGTAAAATACTGTAAAAAATGTGTACTTCGTTACTTTCTAAAATATTGTAACTTATGTTTTAAAAATATGAATCACCTTATAATTCCCAAAATGACACATTACAGTATACCTGGATTTTTTTGTTGTTTTTTTTTTAAGGTAAATGGTTACTTTCTTTTCTTTAATAATTATGGGCACTCATATGTTCTGTTACATTTTATGTTATTTAGTGCATGGGTTTTTATACTGGGCAGAAGTGCATTTGAGGTGGAATATTTAAGATTTTAATGAAATGAATATCTTATTGTCATTGTTTTTATGTTCACATTCACTAAATTTAATATTCATTCTGCTTTCCAAATTTGTAACAAATCACAATTTAAAAGCCAGTTATTTGTCTTAATATTATTACATTTGATATTTTCCTTACAGAGCAGGTCATATGGGTTTTTGAAAAATATCTCTTTTGCAGTTTATAACGTAGCTATTCTTAAATGAAAACAATCTGGAAAGTTGTTAATCAAAAACGTGCATGATAAATAAATATATTGTGTCTCAAAAGAGAGAGTCGATTCTGAATCGCCTTAACGAGTCGTCATATTTTCGAATCTTCTGCCTGTTACCGGTATACATCACTGGGCAACACATTTACATAATCCCCGCCTGCCCGCGAAATACGAACAGAGTCTGACCTGCCCACAAACACTTCCGCTAGTTAGTGTGTTTACATCATGTACATAATTTTAACACTCTTGAGTGTGGACTCAAACACTGAGGTGAGTTAATTTAACACTGGGGTTTTTGTGGTGTACAAACAGAGACCTTTGGTAATTCTCTGTTGACATTCTGTACAAGTGGGATAGTAGGAATCAATCTGCATGTGTTCTGGTGCTGGAGGTGAGGCAGAAGTTGTAGCGGGCAGAGGAGATGCAGCAGGTAGGTCCACATTGCAGGCTGTGAGGCACTGGGAGATGCGGATGGCTTTCTGAATGAAATTTTCCAACCCCTTGACATCATCATAAATGATAATATGTTGATGGAGGGTAACATTGCCCAAGTGAAAAAAATGTGCACTTCCACTGATTTTGTACTTAATATACTAAAATGATTTGGTTACACTTTATTTTAAGGTGTCCTTGTTACAGGGTAATTATACATTTAAGTACTGATATTAATTAACTACTTGTACTAACTATATGTTTAGGGTTAGGATTAGTGTTTGGCATAGGGTTACTTGCATGTAATTATGCATAATTTATTGTTATTATAATAGTTACTACATGTAACGTGTGACTATGACACCTTAAAATAAAGTGTTACCAAATATGCTTTATTAATTAATTGTATTTTGTACCAGCCGTTAACGATCTACGTGACTTCGCCAATGTGGATTTATATTTATTTTTTTATTTTCTTCTGTGACTAAGCTACTAATAAAATTTTGGTCGACAAAGCCTCTTCTGGTCAACGGTTAGTTGTCTATTAGGGGGCAGCCCTAATGGATGGCTTGTACGAGCTCAGCAAATTCAATTAAATTCAAGTTTATTTGTATAGCGCTTTTTACGATACAAATCGTTGCAAAGCAACTTTACAGCAAATTAATTTTCTATAATATTTAGTAGTAGCTTATCAGTGGCGACTGTCAGTTAATGTACATATGGCAGAAATCAAACAGACGATGAACACTATTTGGATGTTGGATTGGACAAATGGATCCACACTAGTCTTCCTTCAGCACACAGAAGGAGACAACACCGGTAATATCCACACAATGGAGTTTTATTGAATGGACTGGTTTGAAAATGGAGCTCAATGACTTGAGCTTGTGACTTAAGCCTGGCTCACACTATAGGATTTTTAGCCCCGATTTCCCCCTCCCGAGAATCGGAGCAAAAATCTTGTTGAGCCCCTTGATCGGTCCCCGATGTTCGGCGCGGATTATCTGGTAATGTGAGGCATTCACCGATCGAATCTTGCACCTCCCGATCTGCTCGCACACAAATCGGGGCCGCCCCGATCATATCAAACATGTTTGATATTTAGGATTGAAATCGGGATGATGACGGCTATATGATTACGTCAGTACTTTCACAATAGCCAATGCGCGACCGCAAACCAGCTGCTGTACGGCCCCGTTGGATAGTGGAGACGGAGGAAGCTGCTACTTGACGTTTTATAGTAACACGACTGTCTGTATAATGTGTCGAAAACGTATCACAACTGTAAGGAGAAAGAGAAGCACTGGAGTGAAATCGCCTCAGTTTTGAATATACCGGGTGAGTGTAGAAAACAGCTAGCAGACTAGCTAACATATGTAAACATCACTGAAATATCAATGACGATCTGCTGCGTGAGATCACGTGAGGCGCTCCCTCTGGCTCCAAGTAGGTATAACTGCAGACTGGAGAGATCCAAAATGGGGCGTGAACTCCAAAAGTGGGCAGAACCTCCAAAATGGGGCGTGGTCTCCTCGCGCAAAGACTTTCACCATTGGCTCTGGCTCCAGCCAATTGTTATTGACTTACATTTCAAAATAAAACTTTATAAATGTAACATTGTTTCTAGTTCATCTAAAATAAAATATGCTATAAGTAAATATTCTCCGTGAGAGCAGAGCCCAAAGCTCGTGGCCAGTGGTGTTCGGACTGGAGTTTGAACCTCTGCTTAATGATATAAACGGGAATCACCCACGAGCTCTCCCGCGAGCCGTCCCAGCGCAGCGCAGGGGAAAGATTTCACTCTATCGCTTTGTTCTAAGCAACGGGGGTGTCCCGGGGCTCGAAATTCGCAGGGTAGGAGGGGGTAGTGACGCTGGGTGTAACTAAAAAGGTGCCATTGTCCGGTGAGGTCCATTTGGGGAGTTACGGAACATATCTCATATCGCATAATCTTATTAACTGTTTATCTCCTGAACTGCATCTTTCTTTACCACGCTATTCAGCGCCAATCCCGCCATGCAGTCAATTTCACTGGTTAAGGTTAGGGTCAGGTGTGGGGTAGGTTTAGGGGGTTAGCATTTTTTGTAGCATAATGTAGGATATCAACACTTTAATTGACAACCAATAAAATCTTTAGAATCAGCTGTGGGGCGGAGTTTGCACTGAAGTGGATTGGGGGAAAAAAATGCGCATCCGTGTCATGTGCCTGTCTGTCAATGGGAGGAAGCCACGCCCTATTTTGGAGCTCCCACCCCGTTTTGGAGTTCCCACCCCCATTTGGAGATCTCCAGGCTGCAGTTATACCCTTCTCTCTGGCATGATAATCTTAATAATATCTTGTAGTGTGTGATGCGCCACAATGTTAAAATCTTGTAGTGTGTGCAGGTTTAAGATTTGAGGCAAGATAATCTGCATAGATTCTCCTTATGTGTGTGCTGCAACCAGATTTCATAATCGGAATGCTGAGGCAGACGATGGACGGCAACTGGATCATGTGCAGGTAAGTACAGCAGAAAAGAGTCAGGTAAGTGATGCACTATCGAACAACAAGACCAGACACTGGTGTGGTGACGGGAAGGTAGTTATAGGCAATGGTTGATTAGTGTGGACAGGTGCGATGAATCAGCATGAGTGGGTGGAGCAGGAGGATCTGGCGTGGCTGGTAACTCTGTCACATAAATGCTCAAACGCTTTAAAGTCGGAGGAATTTAATTGGCTGTTAAACACATGGTCTATGTTTTTAGCATAAATCAGGAAAAAAAATTTCTGAAAGTGTTTCCAACATATCTGTGTTGTTAGCGTTAAAACTGTGGTGTGGACATCCCTATTCTCATAAAATTTAAATTTTTTAAAACTTTACTTTTGTTTTATCCTTGGTGTGAATGAGCCTCAATGCTATACTGCAAATATTGAAGTTTTAACACTGTATTTTAACAGTAAAGTCTTGCCAATCACATTTGTCTGTTTTTACTGTAAGTTTAAATGTCATATTATAAAGCTTAAATGTACCTGGTGTCCCTCTGGTGCGTGTCCTTTAATGACAGACAGTGCATCGTGAAGAGTCAGTCCAGTGCTTTCTCCTTCACCTACACCCATCACGTCACACAAAACCAGAGCTGTGGGCTCATTTGCATTCTCTCCTGCTCTTCTGATGTTGTACGAGTGAAGCTAAGAAGCACCAAAGAAAACTAACCACTACTTTCCACAAAAAGACTGCAAAATATAGCTTGAACCTCTCAACATATGAAGACAACAAGTCAATGAAACCTTCAGAACCTTCCAAAAATGATTCTTTTTGATCACAAACTTTTGCCAGTTCTAGTCACATTTACCTTTTTAGTGAAGCTGGTGGAGGATGAAGAGCCCACCATGGCTCTGTTGATGACCCGTCCAGAGAAGACAGACTGGACAGAGCTGATGAAGCTGGACTTTCCAGCACCGACTGGACCGACCAGCAAAACTCTGGCTTCGGTAACAGTCTCACTGGCTGGTTTAAATGACCTGACAGACTCCATCAATGTCTCTCTCACTCTAAACACAAAGTTTAAGTCAACATTAAAGGCATTTGATACCAGGATATTATTTAAAAAATCCAGTTTTAACCCTTTTGTGGACAGATATTTGTAAGCCATTTTGAATCATTTAAGTTATAGTACCATGTCCAAACCACCAACTGGCAAACCCCCAAAGCGTTGTCTACGATTCCATCTAATTATTGTCAATAATATTGTCTAATAGATATTGCATAATATAGTCAAAAAGCCAGAAGGAAGAGGAGACACACCAAGTACCTCGGGAATAAGTGTTAAATCCTTTTATTCTCAGAAAACCAGACAGGTACAAAAAATATGTTTCAGCTAAATAGGATATCATAAATACTTTCCAGATTTTAACAATATTGTCTTTTTTTTTTTTCTGTGACAGAAAATATATCTGTCCACTCCAGTGGATGCCATGCACCAAAGGGTATAATTCTGCCTATAGGCCTATATATACAGTGGGGGAAAAAAAAGTATTTAGTCAGCCACCAATTGTGCAAGTTCTCCCACTTAAAAAGATGAGAGAGGCCTGTAATTTTCATCATAGTTTTACCGAGGAATTTATCAATTAATTCTTTAAAAATCCTACAATGTGATTTTCTGGATTTTTTTTTCTCATTTTGTCTCTCATAGTTGAGGTATACCTATGATGAAAATTACAGGCCTCTCTCATCTTTTTAAGTGGGAGAACTTGCACAATTGGTGGCTGACTAAATACTTTTTTGCCCCACTGTATATATATTCTGCCTTATTATTATTTTTTTTTAATTATGATATTTAAACTTGATAATTGACTGATCATTTACACTTGAATGGTTTTATTGAACAGAAATATTAAATAGTCTTAAGATTTTATAATTTTTTTTTATTAATTTATTTCTATGCTTACAGTCCATATTTATTTATTATGTCATATAAAAGTGCAGGCATGTATACATGTACCGTATATGGCGGACGAAACCTGCAAAAACAATAAATAAATAAATACACAAATAAATGTGTGCATAAATACACGTATTCTTGTTTAAATACATAAATAAATAATTAACAATGTGATGAAAGTAGGCAAATAAATAAAATAAATTGGTGGGCAAATGGAAAATGTTTAAGGAAATGCTAAACTCATCCTAACTATTTTCCTTTGATCACTAATTTATTTCTGAATGTAGTTCCGCATTTATTTTTCCCTCTGCACAACATGCTAATGAGAGGGTGTAAATTATGCAAGAGTAGGCGGATCGTGTGTGACGCGCTTGAGCGTTTGCCTGCGCATGCGTATTAACTTCATCAGTCAAGGGGACTGATTATTATCTTACACTTTTTCATAGGGCTAGTTTTGTAGTTATAATCATGAGAGCTAAATCATAAACTACTGACCATAAAAATGATCTTACACGTACCTAAACAACGAGCAGGTAAAACCATCCTAATAAACACTAGCTGCCATCAAAAGAACGAGCCCTTATTCCACAGATAAAGTGAATAATCTCACGATGACCATGGGATACTGATGTTACAGTTGTCTCTAACTGGAGACTCAATCGGGCTACAACAAATGACGTCAGGAAACGGCACTGGCCATTACGTTGGGTCGTTTGTAAAGTCACAGATACTGTACGGACAATACAGCTCAGCTTTTTATGTATCTTGCTCTGTTGAACGGCAAAAGTGACTTTACTAGGCTATACTGGATTTACACCATGCATCTCCTGTCAGCGGGAAAGCCGCGCCCCCAGCTATCACAAGACCCGACCAAGTCCATAATTGACACCCTCTCATTAGCATGTTGTGCAGAGGAAAAATAAAAGTGGAACTACATTCAGAAATAAATGAGTGATCAAAGGAAAATAGTTAGGATGAGTTATTATTTATTTGAATATTTATTTGTGCATTTATTTATTTATTGTTTTTGCAGGTTTCGTCCTCCATACATGTATACTGTATGAGTGCAGGTATATGTGTGCATGATTGAGTTCGAGTGTGTGTTTGTATTTGTGCTCACATGTGCATGAATAGCCCAACACCCCCACCCCCACCCCCGCCCCATACACACACACCTACCCTTTGTTTGTTACACTTCACTTTTCTGTGCTGTCATGGCATATCTTGTTGTTATGTAATATCCGTATGTGTATTCATACTATTTGCTCATAGTAAATGTTTTAAGACCACACATTAAGTTCTATTGATTCACTTTTTATACCTTTGATGCATGGTGTCCACTACAGCGGACAGCGGACAGATATGTAACTCCCTCAAAATAAAATATATTGACAAAAAAACAAACAAACAAAAAAGTTATTTGCATAATTGTTCACTTGTTTAAAATGAAAAACAAACATGTAAGAAAAATATTACTTTATGATTTAATAATTCTTGCATGAAAGGGTTAAAGTGGCTGGTCTACTTACTCTTCACTCCACTCCATATTTCTCCACTCATTTTCCAATAAGGACGAAACTTGAAACGTGAAACTTGGAACTTGTTAAAGTATAAAATCAATAGTTATGAAGTGAACAGTTAATAGTTTATTAAGTATTTGCAAGATTGTTTGAATATGTGTATAATACCTTCAAGAATAGGAGGAGGAGTTGCGTTTTCAGGTGTGCTAGGAGAATTGGAGCCTGAAGAGGAGGCTGGACATGTTCTGACTGGTGTGCTGAACACTGGGGATGGGGTAACATTGACTGCTACAGGTTTGCCAAAACTTAATCCTCGACTCATTTTTGATCAGAGAAGAGAATGTTTTCTGATCCGTCTAGAATCAAAGGCAATCAAAGACACCAGTACACGATACAAGATTATATAAAAAGTATATACATTTATAAAGTACATAATATATGTTATATACTATGCATTATATGTTATTGTTAAAATGATGGTGCTAGATTATCTTTGTAATTAAAAAAAAAAAAACGTTTTAAATATATTTATACTGATATTGTTGTGCAAGGGTGGGGGAAAAAAATCGAAAAATTACAGACTTTTGATAAGATTTTATTATTCACGTTAAATTATAACCATAATACCAATTCTTTTTAGGGGGGTTAGTTTGCATCACCCTGAAATTTTCACGATTTTTCAGTAGTGCATTATACTTACTAGACTTTTAACTATGGTATTTTTGAGCACAAGGTGACAATGCAAATCAAATTAAAACAGTTTTTTGTTTTTTTTTACCATAGGCCTAGTTTTTATGACATATTAATACTGCAAAATATAGCGTTTTAACGACACAGTATCTCGTTTAACGACATGCCATCTAAGAAAGTCTCTTTTAAATGACTCACGTCTCGTTACGACGAGAAAATTTGTTTTAAAGAGAATATGTGGTTTTTAACGACAAAGCATCTCGCTACTACGAGAAAACATCGTTTTAACGACATAAATACGAGAAAATATAACATTTAAACGACATAACTGGTTATTGCCACAGCTGAGTGGGAAAAAAATGTAGCAGCAAGGCGCCACAGTAAGGTCTCTTGGGGGATCGAGATATGTGAATAGTTTGCATCACATGTCAGATCTCTCTCAAACTTTCAGAATCGTTCAGTAGTGCATTACCAGGGTTATTATTATCGGTTAGCATAACATTTTTGTGAGGAACACAACTCGTTGACTTGCAAATCAAATTAAAACATACTTACAACAAAGAGAGCGGTGGAACCAAGTGAAATGTTTCAATTCTGAGAAAACGAAAGTACCGTAGAGTAGCGGGGTTAAGTTAGTTTTGTTTTCGATTTTCGTGACACATTC
>NW_015507708.1:50086-51113 GCF_001515645.1 Sinocyclocheilus grahami | reverse complement strand
ATATATATATATTACTTTATCTAATCTTTCCATCCTTAGCTTTATCTAATCTTTCCATCCTTAGCTTTATATAAAAAATAAAATAAATGTAATAGGAGTAATTTAGTGATATCGATATGAAAGGTTCTCACATTTTAGCAATCCAACACAATTTATTTTTTTCACTTTTAATTTAAATTTTTTTATTTTTATTGAAACAAAGTTTTATCAGATAAACCAAGCTAAATGTCTTTGGAATTTGTGACATTTATGAAATGAAATCCCCAACACTCACTACTTTCATGTTCAGTCCATTTCATGATGCATGCAGCTTCAGCAGACCATCAGTGATTAACATTAGTTATAATCATAATAATAATCGTATCTATGTACATTATCATCTACGTTGCCAGGACAAAATAGGCTGTATTTTAACAATTACTGGAAAAAAAAATTTCAACACACTAATTTTTATTTTGACAAAAAAGTGTTTTAGATAAATAGTATTTAAATAAATATTTTCGTCACCTCAAGTTCTGCACAATTGACTGATTCAGCTGAAAAATGTAATCTGTCCAGATGCCACACATTTGTTTTTCAGTGCGTGTTGTGCTCATAAAATCAGCGACAACATTCCAACTCATCTTTTACAAATAAAATATATGTTGTGCAAATCATAGCACTGATACAGCTGTGCATCTGATTGTGAACGTGATGACACAATGGATTATTCAGCTACACAGAAAAAAAAAAATTACTTTCACTAATGCCATCCTACATACCTTAATATATAAGTTTGTACACATTATTGTGTCACAAACAGCTAATCAAGCATATACAGATCTGTAAATAGATATGGAGAGGATTTGTTCCATTTTGTGTAATGGAATTGTTTGTGAAGTATGTGAAGGTTCAACTACATGACAAAACGTGTTTTTCCTGTGAGTCGAAAGGAATTTACTGTCGTTCACACATTGATAAGAATAAGCAGTTCCTGTGTACTGTATGTTCATGTTAACCCTCCTGTTCTGCACAAGAAGAGTTGTTT